>NC_084737.1:66878025-66890525 GCF_033978785.1 Entelurus aequoreus
TTTTTTTCTTCTTTTGCTCAAATTGCTCAATAAGCTTCAGTCCTAAAAAATATCAATCCTGCAATGTTTGTTTGTCTTTTGGCCCTTTTTGAAGGCCTTTTGATCACATAATGTCACAGGTTTAAATGAGTAAAATATCTCATGTTATGCAAATGTATTATAATTAAAAACTGTGACATTATTTAAAGGAGAACTGCACGTTTTTGGGAATGTTGCCTATCGTTCACCATCATTATGAAAGACATGATGACGGATGGATTTTTTAAAAAGCATTTTAAATATTAAATAAACGTCAATAAAAGTCTATCTATTCCGCCCATAAAATCTAATAAATAACCATTAAAAAAGCGCCAACAATACTCCATTTACATTTCGTGACTTGAATATTACCCAAGTGTTAGTGATATTGTTATTATAAGCGCTAACACAGGCAAACTATTTTTAGCGGCGGCATGATCAATACCGTGTGTTCCTATGTTTATGTCTTCTGCGTCCTCGCTTCCTTGCTCCTTGGAAGTTTATTGTAGATCATAAATCATGCCTCTCACTTGGGAAGTAAATCCGACAAGTTGGTACACTTAGACAGCCATTTAGGACCTGGAACTGGCTAGAACGACACCAAAAGACGCTTGTGTGCAGTTACCCATTGATATAAAAGCCCCAAAGGGTTAAATATTTTTGAGAAATACATTGGTATTTTTGGTTAGAGCAGTGGTTCTTAACCTGGGTTCGATCGAACCCTAGGGGTTCGGTGAGTCAGCCTCAGGGGTTAGGCGGAACCTCCACCGCGGAGGTCAAGACACACCCGACTCATCGTGTAAATAAAACTTCTCCCTATCGGCGTATTATGAATACCCCCAAACAATGTTCCCTCTAATTTTCCATATGCGTGAGCAAACGCAAAAACTCCTTGAACATTCAGTGGAGCACATGTGAGCGACGAGATGTGTCTGGAATCGGAGACATTTCTGTACCCATGGAACTGAAGCAAACAATTGCCTCGCACTTAGATGAGCTTGCAAAGTCTCTCGACGGATATTTCCCTACAAGAGAGTCATATCCAGCATGGGTGAGACAGCCGTTCACGTTTGCTGTTGAGACAGCAAATGTCAATGATGAATACCTCAACAAAATCATTGCAATTCAGCAGAGCCAGGTTCAACAGCAACTCTTCAGAACAACGACACTCTCAACATTTTGGGGTCGACAAATGGAAAAGTATCCAGTTATTAGTTAAGCCCTGGAATTTTTTATACCATTCGTTACAACATATCTTTGCGAGCAATCCTTTTCGAGGATGCTGGACATAAAAACGAAGAAAAAGAACAGACTTTGCTGTGAAAATGACATGAGAGTGGCACTTGCCAAGGTGAAGCCACGCATATCTGAACCGGTCTCTCAAAGGCAACAGCAGAAGTCACACTGATGTGCAGGTGTGTATTTTGTTTGCACTGTGTTGGTTTTGTTCTTTGAACAAGATGATGTTCATGCGCGGTACATTTTGTGCACTAGTAAAAAAACATACTTGAAAAAAAAAGTTTTTTTAATTTTTCCCTAAAGAAGGGTTCGGTGAATGCGCATATGAAACTGGTGGGGTTCGGTACCTCCAACAAGGTTAAGAACCACTGGTTTAGAAATTAAATCGATTGACAGATTTGAAACAAATAAACAAAATATTAATCTAGACCAGTGGTTCTTAACCTTGTTGGAGGTACCGAACCCCACCAGTTTCATATCCGCATTCACCGAACCCGAACCGTAATCATAAAATGATGTTATTACATTAAAGAAATACTAATAAAGATATATTTTACAAACAGAAAGTTACAGGAATGTACACATGATCCCATGTTTACATCTCATTGTGCAACATGTGAATGTTTTGGTGGGAACTAAATGCGATATCTTAAAGGGGTACATATTATTCCAAAGTAGGACCCCCCACCCAGACATATAATACTAGTACACAGCTCATGAAAAACAATATGTTATAGTCATTGTAAGTGGGCCAAAACACTTATATTAGAAAATAATCTCATGGAAATGACTGCTTTCATTTGATTATAATATTAAAACATTTAACTTGTTATTTAGTCAGGTTTGGGACAGGTGTGCTGCAGGTCTGATGTCGCTCACATGTGCTCCACCGAATGCTCAAGGAGTTTTTGTGTTTGCTAACACATATGGAAAATTAGAGGGAACATTGTTTGGGGGTATCCATAATACGCCGACAGGGAGAAGTTTGTGTTTACACGATGAGTCGGGTGTTTCTTGACCTACGCGGCAGAGGCTCTGCCGAACCCCTGAGGCCGACTCACCGAACCCCTAGGGTTCGATCGAACCCAGGTTAAGAACCACTGATCTAGACAATATTAATCATATAGAACAGAAAAAAACTGTTGGCCAAAATACAGCAAAAATTTTCTGAAACGACAAAAAAGTCCGCCTGGTTAAAATGTTTAGCATACCATATATGTTATATTATTTGAATTGTAAAAAATACTATATAGTAAATAAAATCGACTTTTAATCAAATGTTTCCGTTGCTATAAAATAAATGATATTGTCTGTTTCTTAGGTCTCCACGAGTTCGAGGCCCAGAAGAACCACGAGGTGAACGAATTCAGGACTAAAATGCGAGCCTTTTGCGAAGAGATGGCTCAAATGCGTCAGATGTCGCCGTGGCAACAGTGGCTGGAGTACACTTTCCCGTGCGACCTGGAGCCGTGTTGCTCTCTGCCTATGTGCGGCAAGTCCCACAACGCCAAGATCATCATCAACGTCAAGTTCGAGGCTTGTGACGTGAGTTAGCGACTATTTTTGATATCTTCTATGATGTGATTCGAGTCACTTTCAGAGGATAGTAAATCTATACAGATGCATGCTGAACACTGACTACTCGAAAGTTCTATAATAGTGTCCCTTGAGAGGATTAACACTGGTTAATTGTTTTCGTCAATAAAAGCGTATCACCTTACCGTGGTAGAGGATTTTGCGTGTCCCAATGATCCTAGGAGCTATGTTGTCCGGGGGCTTTATGCCCCCTGGTAGGGTCTCCCAAGACAAACTGGTCCTAGGTGAGGGATCAGACAAAGAGCAGCTCGAAGACCTCAATGAAAAATAAAACCTATGGACCCAGATTTCCCTCGCCCGGACGCGGGTCACCGGGGCCCCCCTCTGGAGCCAGGCCCGGAGGTGGGGCACGATGGCGAGCGCCTGGTGGCCGGGCCTGTCCCCATGGGGCCCGGCCGGGCACAGCCCGAAGAGGCAACGTGGGTTCCCCCTCCAATGGGCTCACCACCCATAGCAGGGGCCATAGAGGTCGGGTGTGATGTGAGCTGGGCGGCAGCCGAAGGCAGGGCACTTGGCGGTCCGATCCTCTGCTACAGAAGCTAGCTCTTGGGACGTGGAACGTCACCTCACTGGGGGGGAAGGAGCCTGAGCTAGTGCGCGAGGTGGAGAAGTTCCGACTAGACATAGTCGGACTCACTTCGACGCACAGCAAGGGCTCTGGAACCAGTTCTCTCGAGAGGGGATGGACTCTCTTCTACTCTGGCGTTGCCGGCAGTGAGAGGCGACGGGCTGGGGTGGCAATTCTTGTTGCCCCCCGGCTCAGAGCCTGCATGTTGGAGTTCAACCCGGTGGACGAGAGGGTAGCTTCCCTCCGCCTTCGGGTGGGGGAACGGGTCCTGACTGTGGTTTGCGCTTACGCGCCAAACCGCAGCTCAGAGTACCCACCCTTTTTGGATTCACTCGAGGGAGTACTTGAGAGTGCTCCCCCGGGTGATTCCCTCGTTCTACTGGGGGATTTCAATGCTCATGTTGGCAGCGACCGTGAAACCTGGAGAGGCGTGATTGGGAAGAATGGCTGCCCGGATCTGAACCCGAGCGGTGTTTTGTTATTGGACTTTTGTGCCCGTCACAGATTGTCCATAACAAACACCATGTTCAAACATAAGGGTGTCCATATGTGCACTTGGCACCAGGACACCCTAGGCCGCAGTTCCATGATCGACTTTGTAGTTGTGTCGTCGGATTTGCGGCCTCATGTTTTGGACACTCGGGTGAAGAGAGGGGCGGAGCTTTCTACCGATCACCACCTGGTGGTGAGTTGGCTGCGATGGTGGGGGAGGATGCCGGACAGACCTGGCAGGGCCAAACGCATTGTGAGGGTTTGCTGGGAACGTCTGGCAGAGTCTCCTGTCAGAGAGAGTTTCAATTCCCACCTCCGGAAGAACTTTGAACATGTCACGAGGGAGGTGCTGGACATTGAGTCCGAATGGACCATGTTCCGCACCTCTATTGTCGAGGCGGCTGATTGGAGCTGTGGCCGCAAGGTAGTTGGTGCCTGTCGTGGCGGTAATCCTAGAACCCGTTGGTGGACACCGGCGGTGAGGGATGCCGTCAAGCTGAAGAAGGAGTCCTATCGGGTTCTTTTGGCTCATAGGACTCCTGAGGCAGCGGACAGGTACCGACAGGCCAAGCGGTGTGCGGCTTCGGCGGTCGCGGAGGCAAAAACTCGGACATGGGAGGAGTTCGAGGAAGCCATGGAAAACGACTTCCGGACGGCTTCGAAGCGATTCTGGACCACCATCCGCCGCCTCAGGAAGGGGAAGCAGTGCACTATCAACACCGTGTATGGTGAGGATGGTGTTCTGCTGACCTCGACTGCGGATGTTGTGGATCGGTGGAGGGAATACTTCGAAGACCTCCTCAATCCCACCAACACGTCTTCCTATGAGGAAGCAGTGCCTGGGGAATCTGTGGTGGGCTCTCCTATTTCTGGGGCTGAGGTTGCTGAGGTAGTTAAAAAGCTCCTCGGTGGCAAGGCCCCGGGGGTGGATGAGTTCCTTAAGGCTCTGGATGCTGTGGGGCTGTCTTGGTTGACAAGACTCTGCAGCATCGCGTGGACATCGGGGGCGGTACCTCTGGATTGGCAGACCGGGGTGGTGGTTCCTCTCTTTAAGAAGGGGAACCGGAGGGTGTGTTCTAACTATCGTGGGATCACACTCCTCAGCCTTCCCGGTAAGGTCTATTCAAGTGTGCTGGAGAGGAGGCTACGCCGGATAGTCAAACCTCGGATTCAGGAGGAACAGTGTGGTTTTCGTCCTGGTCGTGGAACTGTGGACCAGCTCTATACTCTCGGCAGGGTCCTTGAGGGTGCATGGGAGTTTGCCCAACCAGTCTACATGTGTTTTGTGGACTTGGAGAAGGCATTCGACCGTGTCCCTCGGGAAGTCCTGTGGTGAGTGCTCAGAGAGTATGGGGTATCGGACTGTCTGATTGTGGCGGTCCGCTCCCTGTATGATCAGTGCCAGAGTTTGGTCCGCATTGCCGGCAGTAAGTCGGACACGTTTCCAGTGAGAGTTGGACTCCGCCAAGGCTGCCCTTTGTCACCGATTCTGTTCATAACTTTTATGGACAGAATTTCTAGGCGCAGTCAAGGTGTTGAGGGGATCTGGTTTGGTGGCTGCAGGATTAGGTCTCTGCTTTTTGCAGATGATGTGGTCCTGATGGCTTCATCTGGCCAGGATCTTCAGCTCTCGCTGGATCGGTTCGCAGCTGAGTGTCAAGCGACTGGGATGAGA
This sequence comes from Entelurus aequoreus, assembly GCF_033978785.1. NCBI lineage: Eukaryota > Metazoa > Chordata > Actinopteri > Syngnathiformes > Syngnathidae > Entelurus > Entelurus aequoreus. Next base: position 66,883,614 of record NC_084737.1, read on the forward strand.
ATCAGCACCTTCAAGTCCGAATCCATGGTTCTCGCCCGGAAAAGGGTGGAGTGCCATCTCCGGGTTGCGGAGGAGACCCTGCCCCAAGTGGAGGAGTTCAAGTACCTCGGAGTCTTGTTCACGAGTGAGGGAAGAGTGGATCGTGAGATCGACAGGCGGATCGGTGCGGCGTCTTCAGTAATGCGGACGCTGTATCGATCCGTTGTGGTGAAGAAGGAGCTGAGCCGGAAGGCAAAGCTCTCAATTTACCGGTCGATCTACGTTCCCATCCTCACCTATGGTCATGAGCTTTGGGTTATGACCGAAAGGACAAGATCACGGGTACAAGCGGCCGAAATGAGTTTCCTCCGCCGGGTGGCGGGGCTCTCCCTTAGAGATAGGGTGAGAAGCTCTGCCATCCGGGGGGCGCTCAAAGTAAAGCCGCTGCTCCTCCACATCGACAGGAGCCAGATGAGGTGGTTCGGGCATCTGGTCAGGATGCCACCCGAACGCCTCCCTAGGGAGGTGTTTAGGGCACGTCCGACCGGTAGGAGGCCACGGGGAAGACCCAGGACACGTTGGGAAGACTATGTCTCCCGGCTGGCCTGGGAACGCCTCGGAATCCCCCGGGAGGGGCTGGACGAAGTGGCTGGGGAGAGGGAAGTCTGGGCTTCCCTGCTTAAGCTGCTGCCCCCGCGACCCGACCTCGGATAAGCAGAAGAAGATGGATGGATGGATGGCATTTGGTAATCCCCCTCCCCCGCCACACGCAGCACCTTGTAAGTTTAAAGGAGGAATAAAAGCAATTCCAACGTATGCCAGGAGAGCTTCATGGTGCAGCAGGAGCCTCAGGACCTGCCCCTGGCTCTGATGAGGAGCGCCCTGAAGAAGAAGGCTACCGTCTTCCGCTCGGTGCGACAGGAACCTGAGGACTACACCTTGCAGGTCAACGGGAGGTGGGACTTCATCTACGGGAAGCAACCTCTCTGCCAGTTTAAGGTGAGTTCATTCTTTGTTTATTGGGGGGGGGGAAATAAAGCAACGATGTGTCATTTTTTGGCTTGTGAGGATAAGGATGAATAGAGGAGCCGTTGTTACCATGGTGATCCGTCTTTTTGTGACGTGGACCAGCCTGGACATCTCTGGTGTTAGAGTTGTGTGCAGTGCTTTACCACACTCTAGGATGATTAAACGATCAAGACTTGATGTTATGACGTGAAAATATTATACATTTATGAATAAATATCTCAGATAAAAGTGACACTAGAGTTCTTGTCTTGTTGGTTTTTTTGCTGAGCTTTTATTCCTGATTACTAAAGCAGTTTGAGTAACAATCCAAATGTTATGTTATTAATGCACAAAAACTGTATTGTAAACACTCCTACCCACTTCTCTAAAGTGGGCTGGCTCAAGGTGGAGGACAGAGTTAAACAACTTGCACTGAGCCTAGTCTATAAAATCCGCTACACCTCCCTGATACCGAAGTACATGTCAAACTACTTCCTTAACGTAAATGACCGCCATCTCCACAACACCAGGGGGAGTTCCACTAACCACGTTAAACCCAGATTCCGAACTAACAAAGGTCTTAACTCATTCTCTTTCTATGCCACATCAATGTGGAATGCGCTCCCAACAGGTGTAAAAGAAAGGGCATCTCTATCCTCCTTCAAAACCGCAATAAAAGTTCACCTCCAGGCAGCTACAAACCTAAACTAACACCCTCCCCGGATTGCTAATAATCAAATGTAAACAATCAAATGCAGATACTTTTTCTTATGCCTTCTGATCTCTCTCTCTCTCTCTCTCTCTCTCGCTCTCTCGCTCTCTCTCTCTCGCTCTCTCTCTCTCTCTCTCTATGTCCACTACTTGATGTCCATATCCCCCCCCCCTCCACAGCCCTGATTGTAAATAATGTAAATAATTCAATGTGATTATCTTGTGTGATGACTGTATTATGATGATAGTATATATGATAGTATATATCTGTATCATGAATCAATTTAAGTGGACCCCGACTTAAACAAGTTGAAAAACTTATTCGGGTGTTACCATTTAGTGGTCAATTGTACGGAATATGTACTTCACTGTGCAACCTACTAATAAAAGTCTCAATCAATCAATCAAAAGCTCCTCCTCGCTACAAGCGGCAGAGGCGCCAGCAGGTAGTTGCTGCAGTTATGTCGTCTCACAGCAATTGAAGATAAAATAGTCTTGTTTAATCGGGAGAACAACTTGCCATGGCTTTGGATCTGACATTTCCATAATGTCCCCTTTTCTTTGTGCATTTCTGCTCGTTATTTTCAAGCTTATGGCCCAACAGTAACCGAGTGGAATTACATTTCCCGTGCTATGGAATGGAGCGAGGGTCAAAAAGGAGTCAGGATGCATGAGCGTTAAAAAATAGAAATAAATACGGAAGTTATTAACACGCTAATATCACTAAACTTTGACAGCCCAATTTTTTTTTTTTTAAGAATCTAGTTTTTAAAATACGTTTCTTAGGCCATATCCACACTTGCAATCATACGTCAGCAAGAGCTTTTGTAACCTGTAACCTGTTTTGAAAAGGTTTTATTTTAGTTTTTATACCAAACGATATATTGCAAGAATCTGTTTGACTCGAGAATGGTGTTGAGTCGGGAACTAATTGTAAATCAAATTGTCATCCCAAGAATCAAAATTGAACTGAATTGTGATTCGCATTCCTATTACTTGTTTGAATATAAATAAATGATGTACCAAAATGATATAACACATCAGCCTGAAATTTGTTAAATATTCAATATTCTAATATGAAAATAGATAGAAGTTCAGTGGGTCAGTGTATATTTTGGTAATTGAGTTTCTGTTTCATGACAAGAAATTGAAAAATGAAAAAATTATTGGTTTATGTGATTTTTTTTTTTTTTTAATTACAATTGAAAAGTAAAGCAAAAGCTTTTTGTGTCGAAGACTAGTATTTAGTCCAACTGAACTGTGGCAGCAAAGGACAAAGTTATGTACAAGTTTCCATTTTGCATCTCATTGCATATACAGTAACTGTGGTGCATTCAAGGACCCTCGATTAATGTTACAAAAAGAGGCGTCACTAGGTTTTGAAAAGAAAGGGAGACGTAACCCTTCAGGAGATACACACACAAAAATAATGTAATCATAATAATAATAATGATGTATTATTATGATTCATATTACCCGGTGATGATAATCCTATGTGTATCAGCTAATATCCACATTACACTCTGAAGTAAAGGAAAACTTGACATATTTAAGTGACTAATTACAGGTTTTATGATTTTTTTAAATTTATATTATGGTCTCTTTATTTAAAATTATTTGGCACTTTTTTGGAAAAAAAAAATATATATACAGTACAGGCCAAAAGTTTGGACACACCTTCTCATTCAATGTGTTTTCTTTATTTTCATGACTATTTACATTGTAGATTGTCACTGAAGGCATCAAAACTATGAATGAACAAATGTGGAGTTATGTACTTAACAAAAAAAAGGTGAAATAACTAAAAACATGTTTTATATTGTAGTTTCTTCAAAATAGCCACACTTTGCTCTGATTACTGCTTTGCACACTCTTGGTATTCTCTCGATGAGCTTCAAGAGGTAGTCACCTGAAATGGTTTTCACTTCACAGGTGTCATAGTGACAATGTACAAAGTAAAATGGTCTTGAAAATGAAGAACACGCATTTAAATGAGGTGTGTCCTAACTTTTGGCCTGTACTGTATGTATATTATTATATTCTAGATATGTTAATCCTTTAAAAGTCAAAAATCTAACTAAGGACTTTACATGTATTTTAAAGAGCTGGTTTAAGCCACATCTATGTAATAGTTAGTTTTTATTGCATGTAAACATACCAAGTGTGTGTGTGTGTATGGGGTGGTGACCTGGGTTTAGAGTGGGACGGAGGGCCTTCAGGTGTCTTGTGTATGGGGCCCAGAATTTGCTGTTACACCCATGCTCAAATATTTTTTTTAAATCTTAACATTTTAGCTATCTGTACATTTTAACTGTAATTCCTCCATTCTTCAGAGCATGTAAAGAAAACCACACATTTAACCACTAAGGTGTGGTATTTGAATTGCACTTTCTCTTTCATTTTGTTCCGAATGCCACGTCAGCATTCGTTACCTTTCAAAAGTCTGGTTTCACTTTGTCTCCCAGGTGCTAAAAAGACCTTCTATCTACACAAACGAAAGATCCTGATTTGCAAAACTATTTGGCAACGTGATGCAATCTGTTACGAAATAGATGCATTTGTCAACTTGTCTTCACTTTTACTCGAAATATCACCTTCCGTCTACTGATTGCTAACATCTGTAGCTCACACACTTGCACAATTCAACGCACCCTAGAAGGAGCAGGAAGAAGCAGAGCTTATTTGATGCTGATGACTACATCTCATAAAATTGTAAAACGGATTGAATACTGACTATTACTGATTGTAGCTTTACAAAGTGAGTAACTTAGTAGGTCACTGCCAGTTGTTCTCTCAGTGCTGTTTTGTAAGCGTCAGATCAAGACTGATGTGACTGAAGGTTTTGGGTGGTACTGATGCGACCACCTGCAGGGCTGACTCATATCAGTCGAGCAGCAGGAAGCGACTATACCTCCATGCGAGCCTTAATAAGATTGGAACTGCATTAACCTGCAGCAAACAAACAGCCCTCTGCAGTTAACCAGCACTCTCATCGTGAAGTGACTGTTACATTTAAACATACCCCTCCGTCTAGTCCAATGACCTTTTCTTGTACTTATATGAGGAAAAACTACCTTGCTGCACCATGACAGCCACATATGTCATCTACTGTACATAATAATTGTAGTCTTGCAACTAGAAGTGCTTGGATTCTTGTTATTCTTCATTGGTGTGTGGCCAGAGCAGCCAATGACAGCCAATGACAAATCACCACGTCAGCCACGCCCACTGGGATGTATAAACAGTAAAAACGGAGATGATGATGACTGGAATTTTAGCTTTGGAATTTAGGAAATATTCAAAGATGGACCAAGATTGTAATATGTGGAAATATATTACATATAGCAATGGTATTTATAAATCAATCAATCAATCAAAACTCTATATATATAGCACTTTTCATACACAGGCAAGTTGAAACATATTTTTTCCTATATATATATATATAAAAGTTAAATCAAATATAAATAATAGTTTAATGGATAAATAAAAACATAAATTAGTAAGAAAAATAGCAATAATTAATTGTCATTAAATGGATATCTGTTGTATTTGATGTGATATTCTGTGCATTATTTAGTTTTTTCATAGGGAGAGATGCAAACTAATTTCCAAATTAATATTATACTTAGATTATTTTTGCAATAACAGAAATATTTATGAATAAAATGAATATACAGTTCTTTCGTTGCACTTTAAAAAAAATTACTGTTTATTTTATTGTAATATATTTAAAACCACTTTTAAAAAATAATTTTCTACAGGAGTTTCCTATCTAAACACCAAAAATTTGGATATTTTCAGTTTATGGCCCATAAGACCATAAATATTTTGTTATATTCATATTTTTTTTAAGTGAATTATGGATATTTTCTGTATTATTGCTTTTTGGTATTCTTTTGATTGTACTTTGTATTGCTTATTTTAAAGTGTCTAGATTTTTTTTTAGAAAGTGAAACATTTATATTTCTTTAATATAAATAAAATACTGTATTTATTGGAAAGAAAGCTGATGATTAACCAATGAATTGTCTTTTTTTTTTTTTTACAATGGCAGTACATCTTCGTTTGTCTGCGAAATGGCCAAACCCCCCATCTGACCATGGTGCACCACTCCACCATCAGCAAATACCAAGAGGAGCACGGGCGGATGTGCAGTCAGGGGTGCAAGAGTCGCTCCATGTCCAGACCTCCTCCTCTGCCTCTGAAGAAGGTACAAGTTTTTTTCGTGAGCACTCATGTTCTCTTCCGGCCTTCGTCGTAATTTTTCCGCTGGGACATTGCGGACTTTGGCACACTTGAAACATTCTGCACCTCACAATGTAAATAATTGACGGTGATGATGATTGTCAGGGCTGGTTTTATTCCACAGACTTCAAAATCCTTGCATCACCCTGATCTTGACTGTAGCTACAATTACTTGAGTATTCAGCGTTATTTACAACGGTTACATTCCAAAGCAAACCGCCAGTAGCAAATAACGCCCATAAAAATGTGTATCTTTGACTCTCTAATCAAACCCAGATTATGCTGCTGCATCGAGGCACCACTGTATGCTACGCCAGCTCGCTTCTCCCCCGCCAAACCCCCTGAAAAAACACAGCTCTGTATTTACTATAAAATAACATTTAGACCAGAGACGTCCGAACATTTTCCAAAGAGACAGAAAAACGAACAATGTCCCTTTATTAATATTTATTCTGCCCTCCCTAAATGTTGGTATTTAGTTTGTCAGAAAGGTAAACAGTCCTTTAATTTAGAGATTGAAAAACTTCCAAGTTAAGATTGTTAATTTATTCCCTCCAAATTAAAATACTGTATAACTAAGCACATACAAGTATATTGATAAATGCATGAAATACCAAAAATATGTAAGATTCATAGTAAATCATAAATATAGGCTAGTATGAACTGAAATAAGCAACTGAAATCATACAGCAAAAGAGTTAACACTTGTCCTGCTAGCCGGATGCTAACATAAATGGAGTTTATCATTGACAGGCTAACGGAAATTTGCATTGCAGTATTTTTAAACTTTTGCAAACGTCTTTTTAATGAGTATGTAAACATAACCTAGTATGAACTGAAATAAGCAACTATAACCATAAAGCAAAAAAAGTTAATTCTTATCCTGCTAGCTGGATGCTAAGATATAATGGAGTTTGCTATTGACAGGCTAACAAAAATTAGCATCGCCGTCTTTTTAACCTGTCT
>NC_084737.1:66895525-66898025 GCF_033978785.1 Entelurus aequoreus
CTTTCTCATTCTTTTTTGCCACGTGTGCCAGCTTTTTTTAAACATGTTGCAGGCATCAAATTCCAAATGAGCTAATATTTGCAAAAAAATAACGTTTTCCAGTTCGAACGTTAAATATCTTGTCTTTGCAGTATATACAATTGAACATAGGTTGAAAAGGATTTGCAAATCATTGTATTCTGTTTTTATTTACGATTTACACAACGTGCCAACTTCACTGGTTTGGGGGTTTGTACATAAATGTGTTATTAAATCAATCAATCAATCAATGTTTATTTATATAGCCCTAAATCACAAGTGTCTCGGCTGCAAATGTGTCATTCATTCATTTAATCTAAAATTACATTTAATTATCTATACATGTAATTAATTATTTCAATAATTAATAATCCATGCATTCATATAAAAACACAATTATAGAATTCATCATTTAATTATTATTTGATATTTTAACGATTTTTTAATGGTTTTTTTATTTTTTATTTTATTTTTTTTTTCATAAAGAAATACAGTCATGTGTGCTTACGGAGTGCATCCCTGCAGACTGTATTGATCTATATTGATTTATAATGTTTATATTGTGTTTTTTTTGTTGATTTAATTTAAAAATGCACTTTGTGACTTCAATAATAAATATGGCAGTGCCATGTTGGCACTTTTTTACATAACTGGAGTTGAAGTTGTTCTCTTATTTTGGAAAACCTTGTTTTTGATTGATTGATTGATTGATTGAAACTTGTATTAGTAGATTGCACAGTACAGTACATATTCCGTACAATTGACCACTAAATGGTAACAGCCGAATAAGTTTTTCAACTTGTTTAAGTCGGGGTCCACGTTAATCAATTCATGGTAAAGTTACATTGTTTAATGCATCCAGCGGGGCATCACAACAAAATTAGGCATATTAATGTGTTAATTCCACGACTGTATATATCGGTATCGGTTGATATCGGAATCGGTAATTAAGAGTTGGACAATATCGGAATATCGGATATCGGCAAAAAAGCCATTATCGGACATCTCTAATAAAAATACATTTAAAATACAAATTTAGAAGGTCGTAAACAGTTTTTTATGCTGGAGCTATGAACATATTTGATTTATAATCTAATGATTCCTTCGTCACCGAAATTAATTTATCGCGGTCATGTTTGGAACCAATTGACAGTGATTAACGAGTGACAAATATAAATCATTAAATCATGAAATCATGAAATAAATAATTAAAGTGTGAATTAACTAATGAAATAATAAATAATTAAATAACCTATAAAATAATGAAAAAAAATTAAATTATTAAACAAAATAACTAAATGAAATAATGAAATGATCAAATGATTAATTAAATGATGAAGTAATGAAATTTACTATTAAAGGGGTAAATAATTTATTAAATAATATGTAATTGCAATAATGAACAATTAACACATTTAATTATTGACATATGTATTTATTTATTTAATTTTGACCCTAACTATTGCGATTCAGTATTATTGTGCGCCACAGACTCATTTCCTGTCTCCTCCTGCAGCAGAACACCTCCTCTCTGTGGTCCATCAACGAGCCCTTCTACATCCACCTGCTGCAGGGCAGCCGGGTCAATGCAGACGAAGGCATGAAGGTGTGTGTTTAAGTGTGTGTGTGTGCGTGGTTCTGCAACACAAACGCGTGTAGGAAGAGACAGTTAAATGACAAGAGTTTGAGAGGGGGTGGGGCGTTTGGGGGGAGGGGAGTGACGCGGTTCAGACCACACGCTTCCCATAATTCATCATAGCGGTTGGTTAAAGTTTCAAAACAGGAAGCGGGCAGGGCCTATATCTGTATTTTTTTAGACGTCTCATTCTGGGACCTCGATTCTGAGAAAACATGTTTCGTTTTTTGTTTTTTTTGACTGTTGACACATTTAGGGAGCACATTTTCATATAGTTCAGTCCAGCACTTCACTTATCTGTGTGTGTGTGGTCCTAACACAAGATATAATGTTAATATGTGACTGTAGTGTGTTATCATACACGTTACCGTGTAGCTCACTTTGTGCAGCTGCTGCCTTATTTTACAGCACGTTGTATACGCTGTAAAAAAAAAAAATTCACCTGGATTTCACAGCATTTACCAGTATTTTTGCACAGTAAATACTGGAATCAAAATTTACCGTAATATTACAACAACTGACTGTAGAAATTACGATTCCCCTTATATTTCACAGCAATTAACTCTTATTTCTTAGTAAAATACTGTAATCAAAATAGAGTATAACATTACACCGTATAAAATTACATTACCCTTATGTGTCACAGCAGTTACTGTTAATTCACAGTTAAATACTGTATTTAAAATGAACTCTAACATTACCATAAACGACCTCATATGTTACCACAATTAACTGTTAAATCACAGAAAATTTTTATAATCAAATTTATCTGTAACATTACATCAAATTACGATACAAATTACAATTCCCCTTATAGCTCACAGTAATTAACTGTTATTCCACAGT
>NC_084737.1:66900525-67113025 GCF_033978785.1 Entelurus aequoreus
TCCTTTGAGCAGATTGAGTTTCTGGAGCATCACATTTGTGGGGTCAATTAAACGCTCAAAATGGCCAGAAAAAGAGAACTTTCATCTGAAACTCGACAGTCTATTCTTGTTCTTAGAAATGAAGGCTATTCCACACAATTGTTTGGGTGACGCCAAACTTTTGAAAGGTAGTATATATATATATATATATATACTCCCCGGCCAAATTGTTTTAACCCAATGCGGCCCCCGAGTCAAAAAGTTTGGGGACCCCTGCACTAGAGAGTTCTGGTTGGACAGTTTTTCACTGGACACATTTCCAGCGTTGTTGCACTAGTGAGCCACGGATGAGGAGATTCTGCTCCGTTATTGATTTAAGTAAAGTCTGAATGTCATTAAAACTCCCGTCCTTGCACGCTACACCGCTACAACAAAGATGACGGGGAGAAGACGCTGCCGAAGGTGAGCCACGTAAATAAGACCGCCCACAAAACGGCGCATCCTGAAGCGACTGTCAGAAAGTGGCTCGAAGATGATCTGTAAAACATAATCTATGTAACATTTTCACCAAAGAACCACCATTACATGTTATGTAGACCACAAGGAAGTGTTTTAAATTTAGAAAAATATCATATAATTGACCCCTTTAATGTGCCTTTTGTATGAAAACAAGACCTGAATAGACCCACTCATCGGCAGTGCGCCTTATAATCTGGTGCGCCCTGTGGTCCAGGAAATATGGTAGATGAACAGCTCTAATACATTTTTAAATTACTTTTAAAAAATTGTTTTGTTTAAAAAAAAAAAAAAAAAAAATTCTTCCCAAACACTTAATAAAGTCGAAAACAAATAAGGCAAGTGAAGTATTCCACCCTTCTCTTTTCTAAAGTCAATCTGTACAGAAGATATTGGCACCTCCATCACCATATGATTTGCTTGAGTGGCTGGACAAGACCGATTTTTTTATTTTTTTATGGATTTTTGGTAACACTTTAGTATGGGAAACATATTCTAAGTAACAACGACTTAATTAAGAGTTATTTGGACACTGGGGTAACATATTGTAAGTAACAATCACTTAATTTATAGTTATTTGGTTAGGGTTTGTGTTAGGGTTAGTGTTAGGGTTAGAGCAGTGGTTCTTAACCTGGGTTCGATCGAACCCTAGCGGTACGGTGAGTCAGGCTCAGGGGTTCGGCGGAGGTCAAGACACACCCGACTCATCGTGTAAATAAAAATTTCTCCCTATCGGCGCATTGCGGATACGGCAACAGCAGAAGTCACTCTGATTTGCAGTTGTGTAATTTGTTGTGAGTTTATGCACTGTGTTGGTTTTGTTCTTTGAACAAGGTGTTAATTTTGTGCACCAGTAAAAAAACATGGTAACACTTTAGTATGGGGAACATATTCACCATTAATTAGTTGCTTATTAACATGCAAATTAGTAACATATTGGCTCTTAACTAGTCATTATTAAGTACTTATTAATGCCTTATTCGGCATGGCCTTATTATAACCCTACCCTGGCCCTAACCCTCTAACCCTAACCCTAACCAAATAACTCTAAATTAAGTCTTTGTTACTTAGAATATGTTCCCCATACTAAAGTGTTACCAAAAACATGTAACTTTGTCTTGAATTTGAAAAAAAACATTTTATTTTTCACTAAAGAAGGGTTCGGTGAATGCGCATATGAAACTGGTGGGGTTCGGTACCTCCAACAAGGTTAAGAACCCCTGGGTTAGAGGGTTAGGGTTTGGGTTAGAGTTTGGGTTAGAGGGTTAGGGTTAGCGTTGGGGTTAGGGTTGTTGTATAATAAGGCCATGCAGGATAAGTACTTAATAATGACTAATTAGGAGCCAATATCTTACTAATTTGCATGTTAATAAGCATCTAATTAATGGTGAATATGTTCCCCATACTAAAGTGTTACCCCACTGGGGTGAGTTTTCCTTGCCCTTATGTGGGCTCTGTACCGAGGATGCCGTTGAGGCTTGTGCAGCCCTTTGAGACACTTGTGATTAAGGGCTGTATAAATAAACATTGATTGATTTTGTATCATCACAAATAAGAATCGCGATTAATTTGAAAATCAACATTTTTTTGACACCCCTAGTTATTATCCAGTAATTTGCTGTGAACTCACAGTGAAACTGTCTACAGAGTATGTATGACTCATGACAAATTTGTCACATAATGAGAGATCCGTCATGTCTGGTTGGCAGGCAGATGCATGAAAACACGCCCCCGGGGGAGAAAAGGGGCCTACGTAGTCAGGGCAGACGTGGGCTATCTTGATTTGGCAAAGGGCAGGACATGAATATTGGATTTTGACGATTGTTTCTGGTAGACTGAAGGGAAAGGCAACGTGCGCACCCTTTGACTCATCGCCTGAGTGACACAGGAAGCTCTTAATCATCTCGTCAAGCCTGTAAATGTTCCACTCATGTGTGTCCCGCAGCTGGTAGTGCAGGCTGGCCTCTTCCACGGCAGCGAGCTGCTCTGCAAGGTGGTCACCAGCTCGGAGGGGGCGGTGTCCTCCGAGCCCGTCTGGCGCCAAAAGCTGGAGTTCGACATAAACGTGGCGGACCTGCCGCGCATGAGCCGCCTGTGCTTCGCCCTTTACGCCGTCTTCGACAAGGCCAAGAAGCCCCGTGGCACCAAGAAGAAGAATAAGAAAGCGGTGAGCCTACTGGGGCCTTCCAGGAGATGAAGTGTGTGTGTGTGTGTGTGTGTGTGTGTGTGTGTGTGTGTGTGTGTGTGTGTGTGTGTGTGTGTGTGTGTGTGTGTGTGTGTGTGTGTGTGTGTGTGTGTGTGTGTGTGTGTGTGTGTGTGTGTGTGTGTGTGTGTGTGTGTGTGCGTGTGCGTGTGTGTGTGTGCGTAGGGACGGAATTTGTTTGGGGCCCCATTTTGGTCTTTGATATTACTTATTTATTATCATTATTATTAGATTCCCCAAGAGCCCCCATCACTGCCCCACATAAATACACTCACTATGTACACTCACTACCCAAAAAACTAATTCTTGACCTACAGTCGTCCCTCATTTATCGCTGTTAATTGGTTCCAGACAAGACTGATAAAGGAATTTTCGCGAAGTTGGAACCATTAATTATAAATGAAATATTTTCAAGTTCTTTGTCCAAAACAATTCATACGCCCATCAGTTTATATTGTAGATTTTATTGTCACCTCTATGGTTTATATTTAATACAAAGCAATGATTAGATGGCTAAATTATTGTGTAAAAATTGACTGATTGTATATTATGCTATTTGTTTTTTTTTTCAGTAATTTAATTAGAGTTCAAATGTTCCCAATTTTTTTCTATTATAGGGCACTATTTATTCCGCACATTCTGCCTAGCAACAACTCTCATGACATGTGTATTCAATGTTCTAAATAATTGATCAGAATATAATATTAAGTTACAAGCATTCTTTATCATGGTGCAAAAAATGCTCTTCCTGACAATTGTCAGGTATATCAATGTTGTGAATTGTAATTTTCCCAGCCCATTCAACAAATACAAATTCCCTTTATTTCAAAAAAGTCATCATTTTAAAAATAAATTGATACAATAGTTAGATTAAATTGATGCTATGTGAGGAGACGGTTCCAGACAAGATTGTGATAAATGAATTTTCGCGAAGTTGGAATAATTAGTTATAAATCAAATATTTTCTTAGCTAGAACATATTGCTGTTTACTACCTTATAAATATATATATATATATATATTTTCAACTTAATGAGAGTGCCTTAGTCACCCTTTAGTCACCTTTACACTGTGGTAAAGCTTCCTGAGGCTGAGCCTATCCGTGGACATGATACTAAATAGCGCTCACTGATTGGTTTGGTCTAGTCTAATGAACAATACTGCTGTAGTATTGATTTTTTTTATTTTATTTAGCTATTTTATGCTTCATAATACTTAATTCCGGACCAAAAAATTTAGAATATGCTTAAAAAATATGATATCCCCAAAAAATCTGTGATGTGGTGAAGCTGCAATATTTGAAGCGTAATGTGGCGAGGAGCAACTGTAATGTTGTTAAAATATAGCTTTTTCCGACATGTCAAAACCTTAATAATGTTTTTGTATGCAGCTTGTAACGTCTCCAAGATTTTATGTGGAAAAAAATGTTCTGATTAACTGTTTCATGTAGGATTATCAATTATTATAATAACATATCCTCATTATAATTCTAATTATTAGTGCATCGACCGGTGCTTAAGTTTTCCCTGTCTTTCAAAACTAGTGAGGCTTCTGTTTCGAACTTTTATCATGATTCCTTGAACGCAACACATTTATGTGCAATGTCACAGAGGTGTCAAACTCGTTTTCATTGAGGGCCACATTGCAGTTATGGCTGCCCTCAGAGGGCCACTTGTAACTGAATAATTTATAAATGTAAATGTATAAAGATTCGCCTCATGATATTTTACACAAAAAAATTATATTTTTGTTTACGTACACTGTAAAAAAAAACAAAAAAAACAAGCAGCTCGGCCGCCAAAATGGTTTTTACAACGTTAAATTGGTTGTTATTTTTTACAGTGCGCAGTTTGATGGATAACTTGTCAAACAGATATTTAAGTATTTATTTTTATTTTAACAAAAATGTTTGAAATGTTTGATAATATAATATTGGTTGCATTATTAGATAATATCAAAGTTTAACAAATGTGAAGTGAAGTGAATTATATTTATATAGCGCTTTTCTCTAGTGACTCAAAGCACTTTTACATAGTGAAACCCAATATCTAAGTTACATTTTCAAACCTGTGTGGGTGGCACTGGGAGCAGGTGTTTTAAAGTGTCTTGCCCAGGGACACAACGGCAATGACTAGGATGGCAGAAGTGGGGAATCGAACCTGGAATCCTCAAGTTGCTGGCACGGCCACTCTACCAACCGAGCTATACCGCCCCAAATATGCAATTACATGCGGTACATATATTTTTTCTTACATACTGGAAAGAACAAATACATTTATGAAGAAAAGATCAAATACTTTGTTGATGCATATAGATCTGGTCCCCGGGCCTTGAGTTTGACACTTGTGTCATAGAGTGTTTATGCAACGAGCCAGCCCTTTGTGTGTGCGTGTGCGTGCGTGCGTGCGTGCGTGCGTGCGTGCGTGCGTGCGTGCATGCGTGCGTGCGTGCGTGTGTGTATTCTTGTATTTCTACCATTCTTGAGACATCAACAAGGAAATGTACATTCTATATGAGGACCGGTGAACAAGTTAGGACCGAAATCATGGTCCCAATACGGAAAACCATTGCATCTAATAGAGAGCCAAATACTAGAGTCTGTGAACATTGCTCCAAAGTCAGGATTTTTAGTTGATTTAATGTGCATACAAAAGTAAACATTGACAGGTGCAAAGGCAGCAATATATGATAAAACAAGACAACAGCTAAAGAAGGACTTCTCTATTAATCCCTGAAAAAAAACACCAGGTGGACAGCTGATTTTACAACTTCCGGTGCTGACGTAAGACAACCCGCGTCCCATATGTGACCAAAGGATGAACAAATACACTACGGTACTAAGACTATAGTGGCCATTAACAGTTAGCTTCTACAGCTGTGTTGCCCAAAGTGTGGCATAGGGTCTATCTGTGGTCTGTGACTCGTTTGTCAACAGCCTTACGGCACATTACAAAAACAAAAAATACAGATCTCATTTGCACCCCTGGTGGTGAAATCTATCAAAATGAGGGGGGTTCCAAAAAGGAGGGATTTTTCAAATTGACTGTGTCGGTTTTAAAAGTGCTCCCCCTCTGGTCAACATATGTAAAAACAAGTGTGTGTCAAAATTTTAAGTGCTCCCCCTTTGGCCAACATATGTAATAACAAGTGTGTGTAAGCAATTGAAATGCGCCCCCTTTGGCCAAAATTAATTTAAAAAATATGTATATAGAGACAAACTGTAATAACTTGAAGTAAATAATGAAGATTAAAAACCAATTACAAACAAAAAATAATATAATTAACTAAAAGCTTACCTTTTTTTATATTTGCATAGTTTGTATATATTATTAATGTTGTAAATACAAAGCTTTATATATCTAGAAAGCGTAGTTCTCAAGAGGTAGGCATTTTTCGGAGGTCTCAAGAAGGTAACAAATACAAGAATGTGTGTCTGTGAGAGCGTGTGTGTGCAGGTGCGCGTGCGTGCGTGTGCGTGTGTGTGTGTGTGAGTGTGTGTGCTTGAGCTGAGCAAGTGTGTTAGGTGGCTAGGCTGTGGTTGATAATGCATCCGCTTCAGCTCTTTTATCTCCAAGGAAGAAGGCGGTTGGCAAACGCTTACAAGAATTTCTCAACTATTTTTTAAAATTACTACGACACCTCCGCCCACTGAGACTTTTGCATTTTAATTTACTTACCATTTTTAAAGCTCTTTTCTGGGAACAAGTGAAGCTGCTAAGACACGTTCCCAATTTTTTTCTATTATAGGGCACTATTTACTCCACACATTCTGCCTAGCAACAACTCGCCTGACATGTGTATTCAATGTTCTAAATAATTGATCAGAATATAATATTGGAAGTTACAAGTATTCTTTAGAATGGTGCAAAAAACGTTCTTCCTGACAATTGTCAGGTATATCAATGTTGTAAATTGTAATTTTCCCAGCCCATTCAACGAATACTAATTCTCTGTATTTCAAAAAGTCATCATTTAAAAAATAAATTGATACAATAGTTAGATTAAATTGATGTCATTAGTACTATGTTAAAAGACGTCCATCTTCCATTAAGAGCCAAAGTTCACCATACACACAGTACATACAGTACATATACAGTACAGTACTAGTGTGATAATTGAAGGGACTACAATTACTAATGTACTTGTTTTGGCTATTAAAGCGTTTTCAATAGCGGCTATGGTCAGTGCATTTAACAACATCACTCAGGTGTGTTTACAAGCCTCACTTCTGCTTTGTGGGCCACTTCTCTCTTCTGTTGCTCAGAAGAGAAGTCCCATGACCAGAAAGACTGAAGGAAGTTGCCTATTTTGGGGCGTGTTTTTTTCATAAATGGGAAGCATCCCTTTCTCTGATTGGGTACATTCAAACCCACATTAGAAGCTATATTTTCATTTGCGCGCTTCTCAACATCATTTAATTTTATTCATGAAATATATAACAAATAAAGTAAATATATGTTTTATATGCATTTTTCCAGGATTGTCCCATAGCCTGGGTGAACACCATGGTGTTTGACTACAAAGACCAGCTGAAGACCGGCGAGGTCCTTTTGTCCGCATGGCCGTCTGTTCCTGGTACTTGCAGAGCCACGTTGCGCAATGCGGTGGTGCACCACAGTTACAAATAAATCCACATTTGTCAACCAATAACCAAATACACATGTAAAAATCATAGTTTGCATTGTATTCCAGTGAACCCAAACCCCCAAAAATCCCTTCCTCTTTGCACTTAGATTTACAGAATTTTTATTTTGATGGATTTATTTGTTATCTACAAAGTCAGAAAAATATTATCAATTAAAAAAATCTTAACTTTTACATACCAACAAAAATATCAAATATAAACTTATTTTTTCTGAATGTATATATATATATATATATATATATATATATATATATATATATATATATATATATATATATATATATATATATATATATATATATATATATATATTTTAAAAATTATATACAATTCAATTAATAATACATCAAATTAATTGCATATACTATATATGACATTTTTTCTTTTCTTTTTTGCTCGGATGCATAAAATATATTCATATATATATATATATATATATATACGTATATATATATATATATATATATATATATATATATATATATATATATATATATATATATATATATATATATATATATATATATATATATATATATATATATATATACGTATATATATATATATATATATATATACGTATATATATATAAATATATATACGTATATATATATATATATATATATATATATATATATATATATATATATATATATATATATATATATGTATGTAATGTAGATATTTTTCAGAATGTATTTATATGTAATCAACAAAAAATACATCCAATTAATTTATTATCATGTTGAATTAAATATATATAGATATAAATATATGGGCATATATACATGTGTGTGTATATATATATATATATATATATATATATATATATATATATATATATATATATATATATATATATATATATATATATATATATATATATATATATATATATATATATATATATATATATATATATATATATATATATATGTGTGTGTATATATATATATATATATATATAATTTTTCAATTGTTTTTTAGGTCAGCTGTATATCTAATGTAAACAAGTCTAAATGTGTATATATATATATATATACTTTGGCAGCTTAGTCACAGATGACCATGCTAATTTACGCTCTTGTGTCAGACACTTATTTCGATTTGATGTTTAATTTTTTATTTGATTTATTTTTATTTTTATTTTTATTTTTTTAATTTTGTAATGGTACTTTAATTATTATTAATAGTTTTTTTTTGTTTTTTTATTTAAATAGTTTTGTCATCCTATTTTAGTCAATTATTAGTAATATCCTTTCAGTTTTAATGAGTGTTGTAATTATACAATGCACATATCTAATTATAATTTTCACATTTTAACTTGATGTTTTGTTGATACGGTACATTCATGTTTGTTGACAACGCCTAGCATGGCTGTACAAGCCAATTCTTGAGTGACAGTCCCTGTTGCACTTAGTGCAAACATGTGTAGAGACTTCATCCCGCTCCTGCTGTGCGATGGTATTTGCAGTATGTTTCCTCCTGTCTCTCTTCTCCTCTGCGAGCTGGCCCCTTCTCAAATCAGCCTCTGCGATACCCCGTCTAACCGCTTGACGCCAGACACTTCGGTTCTCCGCCTGTATCTCCCAACTGTCCAAGGGAATATTACACGCCTTTAAATCTCTTTTGCATGCGTCCTTGAACCGGAGGGAGGGACGACCAACATGTCTGGAACCAGCAGCCAGTTGTCCATACATAATGTCCTTGGGAAGCCGTCCGTCCTCCATCCGCCGAACATGTCCCAGCCATCGAAGACGGCGCTGGCTAAGAAGAGAGTTCATGCTATGGATATTAGCCCGCTGAAGAATGACACTGTGTGGAATATGGTCTTGCCAATTAATACCAAGGATACGTTTGATGCACCACATGTGAAAAGCGTTAAGTCGACGCTCTTGTCTCATGTAAGTAGTCCAGGTCTCGCTTCCGTAGAGTAAAGTGCTGAGAATGCAGGCCTGATAAACTCGGATCTTTGTATGTTGAGTAAGAGCGTTGTTTTCCCATACTCGCTTTGCTAGTTTAGCCATGAGGGTATTTGCCTTTCCAAGCCTCCTGTCAAGTTCAACATCAAGCGAGAGTTTATTGCTGATTGTCGAGCCTAGGTATATAAAATTATCTACTAATTCTAAAGTGACACCATTCATCTTGATAGCAGGATTTGCAGCACCTTGAACACTGACATTGGTTTTCTGCAGGCTAACTATAAGTCCAAACTGTTCACAAGCATTCGCAAAACAGTCACTTAGACGTTGTAAGGCTTCTTTGGTGTTGGTAACAAGAGCAGCATCGTCTGCAAAAAGCATCTCTCGGATTAACACTGACCTTTCTTTTGGTTTTCGCACGTAATCTTGCCAGATTGAACAATTTGCCGTCAGACCGTGTGTGTAGATAGACACCCTCAATGGATGTGTCAAAAGCGTAGGACAGGAGTATAGAGAAGAATATTCCAAAAAGAGTTGGTGCTAAGACGCAGCCCTGCTTAACACCACTGTTGATAGAGAAGGAGTCCGAACAGGATCCATCATACAAGACTGTTCCCTTCATGTTGGAATGGAAAGAGATCAACATGCTGAGTAGTTTTGGAGGACATCCAATCTTTTGTAGTAGCTTGAACAGGCCCTTCCTGCTGACAAGATCGAAAGCCTTAGTTAGATCTATGAACATCATGTAAAGAGGTTGACCTTGTTCTCTACTCTTCTCTTGAATCTGCCTGACTGAAAATATCATGTCGGTCGTCGATCTTCCAGCCCTGAAACCACATTGGGATTCAGGATAGATACGATCTGCAAGTATCTGTAGCCTGTTTAGGATTATGCGTGCATAAACCTTTCCAACGATGTTCAAGAGAGAAATTCCTCTATAGCTATTACAGTCACTGCGGTCCCCTTTATTCTTATAAAGTGACACAATGGTGGCATCACGCATGTCCTGAGGTACTCCTTCTTCCTCCCAGCAAAGACACAGTAATTCGTACAGCGGTTTAAGCAGGGCAGGCTTCCCTTGCTTGATAGCTTCAGGTGGAATGTTATCGTTACCTGGTGCTTTGTCAGATGGAAGTGAATCAATAGCTTTTTCAAGCTCTACCATTGTAGGCACTTCGTCAAGTTCGTCCATGATTGGTAGCTCCTTCGTATAATTTAGAGCAGCATCAGAGACAGTTGTTTCACGGCTGTATAGTTCTTAGTGCTCCACCCATCTGACCATCTGTTCTTCTCGATTGGTAATCTTCTCCCCTATCCGAGATTTAATTGGAGTAGTCCGTTTTATAACAGGTCCTACTGCTTTCTTTATACCATTGTACATGCCACGGATGTTACCAGATTCAGCACACATCTGGATACCTTCGCAGAGCTGCTGCCAATAGTTGTTTGCACACTGTCTGGCAATGCGCTGTGTGGAACAACGAGTACTCGAGTGTTGCAAGTGACTGAGCATTTGGACATCGCTTGTATGCCAAAAATGCTTTGCATTTGGCCTCAATTGCTGGTTCCATGATTGGTAGATAGGCATTAAACCAGTCGTGACTAGTTCTTTCCCTCTTCCCAAAAGTAGAAATAGCTGTATTGTAAATTGCTTCTTTAATGGCGTTCCATTTTGCTGTAGCATTATGCTCCGGCAGGTTTTGAAGAGCTTGGTCCAGGGTTGGTACATAATCATCCACCTTGCATGAAATTGACATCTTTGATGTGTCAATGCAGGTACGACTCTTTGCTTTGGAGCGATGAATTTTACGGGGCTGTAGGCGCACTTTGGCGCTCACAAGGGCATGGTCCGTATTGCAATCTGCACTATGATAGCTTCTAGTAATAAGAATGTTATTTAGTGACGACCGCCTAGTGATTATCAGATCAAGCTGATGCCATCGATGAGACCTGGGATGTTTCCATAATACTTTGTGCGATGGTTTGCTCTTAAAAAAGGTGTTTGTAATACAGAGGTTGTGATAGGTGCATAGCTCCAGCAGCCTCTGGCCATTTATGTTCATCTTTCCGATGCCATGGTGTCCCAAGCAAGATGGCCATGATGCATGGTCTGCACCTACTCTGGCATTAAAATCGCCAAGGACGATTAAGCACTCGTCTTTAGGAAAACCCTTGATCTGCTCATCAAGTTGCTCATAGAATCTATCTTTAATCTCCTCAGTTGAAGAAAGAGTAGGAGCATAGACACTGATAATGTTCACTGGACCTGTAGCATTGCTGAGACAGATAGACAGCAATCGCTCGGTACCTCCTGATGGAGGTTCCACTGATGCCAAAAGTGTGTTTCTGACTGCAAAACCAACTCCTTGCTGACGAGGCTCCTCAGGTTCTCTACCTTTCCAAAAGAATGTATAGTTAGCCTCTCTGAGAGACCCACTGGAGGCTAGCCTAGTTTCTTGAAGAGCAGCTATGCTGACATCAAGCCTGGCAAGCTCCTTATCTATGATGGCCGTCTTTCTGCCGTCGTCCACTTCACGAAGGTCATCAGAGATTCCTGTACACATTGTTCGCACATTCCAGCTTGCTAATCGAAGAGCTGGAGTCTTCTTTCTTTTCTTGTTTTGTTTGTCTGGTACATAAAATTAACCGTCTGCTTTTCATGCCTTTGCAGTACACTAAGCTCCAGGCACCCACTGAAGCAGGCAAACGTTGGCGGGACGACACCTTTTTGACCAGGGGCTGCCTGGCTTAAGGCGGACGGTAGTCGACCGATGAGACACGATGATCCCTTCCACCGTCGAAACTGACCCGTGGTGCCCCTTTCCTACGCCAATTGGATGGGGGCTTATAACCCGTAACTGTCAGAATCCGTGTTGTTTCCACACTTGGTTAAAAGTGAAGCTGGAGTGTCCTCTCCAGAGCGTAAGCCTGGGCATTACATACGGAGATCCTGGGTTGCCCAGTCGTCAGGATCCCCCTCTCGGCCTTGCTGATAAAATCCAAAGGAATGCTGAGCATGACGTTTGGCATCAGGTTGGCAGCAGGAGCTGCCGAAACAGTGTTTGCAAGGCACCAATCCGCCTTCGGGGCTCCACTCCTGATTTTGGAAGGTTTACTCCTTTACACATGGTCGTTGAGTCTATATATATGTATAGACCTCCTCCGCCCTGGCCGTTTGCTGGTTTGTTCAGCTCATCCGCCCAACGGTGCAGTGTAAACACCAAGTCTACGGGTATTACATACCCAGGTTTGTAGTCAGAGTTGTCCTTCTCCTAGGAAGACGTCCGGCCAAGGATGTTGAGCTCTTCCTACCATGCTAGATGGCCGATGGGCGAGTGCCCTTTGGCCTTTGGCGAATCTTGTTTTTGCTTCCACCAGGGTGTCTAGCCACCCACCTCAACAGCCCCAGTTGGGGACTGATGGGAGTGCCAGTTGAGTCGCCGGCAGCCCGACCCTGAAACAGGTTGTACTGGATTACAGGTTACCAGTAGCAGATCCAACCGACCTGACCTGACCCTGTTATTTTCAAACATGCCAGAGGCCAGAGGTGTGGACTCGAGTCACATGACTTGGACTCGAGTCAGACTCGAGTCATGAATTTGATGACTTTAGACTCGACTTGACAAAATGTAAAGAGACTTGCAACTCGACTTAGACTTTAACATCAATGACTTGTGACTTCACTTGGACTTGAGCCTTTTGACTTGACATGACTTGCTACTTTCCCCAAAACCCAAAGCTTAAAAAGTTATTTGGGAGCGCTCCGTATCTTTCATTTTGTACATGTCTGTCTGTCTATCAGCGTGTGTGCTGCCTGTCAGCTGGTGTGCTGTCAGTACAACAGCCAATCAAATTAGTTATACGTTGTTTTCATCACACAGCATTCATCCAATCAAATTGCAGGACAACCACCGAACAAGAGTTGTCAAACAGTGCGGCAGAGAGAAACAATTATGCCAAAGTTGGTTTCGTTCGGGTATAAAAACTACGACTTGGTCAACAAAAAACGAATTGCGTATGCAAATCACGCAGTTCGAATATTACAGACGGAGACGCAACAACTTCCAACTTCGTTCGACATTTGAAGTTGCCCAAAGAAGGGTAAGTTTTGAATGTAAGATAACGTTTATTGGCTAAGTAACATGACTTTTATTTGCTGTGTAGTTAAATCAGTGAGGCTGTAAACTCACTGCTAACGTTATAACCATAGACATGTTTTAAGGGTACGCAGCATCGAGCGCTACTGCCTACTGGCGCAGACGAGACGCGGGGCCGCCATCTTGGAGTGGTGATCCGCTCCACTCAGTGCAATTCATTTGTCAGGAGCAATGAACTGTCAGCGCATTTAATTCATTTTACCTCACTGAATACCACTGATTTTCACGCGGTTTTTTGTCATACGTGTAGCTATGATAACGGACACATGTTTTGGCAAGTTTTATTATTCATAGTTTGCTTAACAGTAATATAATATTCTTATACGCTATAAGTGACCAGACGTCCGAGATCAAAACTGGGAATATAATCCCAGAGAAGGGGGAAACAACGGTAAGCTATTTTTAAATTGAAGAAACAATATGATTAGGTTATATATACATGCGTATATCCTACATAAACAATGTATGAATACATTAGATATCTATATATCCTAGGGACCTATAGACTGTATCTCTGTTGCTGCAGCAGCAGAGAGTTTATTCTGTCTTGACACTGTGTATTGATATTTTGTATTACATTCTTCCCTTAAATGATAATGTTTACAGTGATTGTTATGTATTTTTTATGTATGTCGCTTTGGATAAAAGCGTCTGCCAAATACTTAAACATATATAAACACCTGAAAGTCTTTATATCAGCTAAAACCACCAATTTGTTTCACTACATTCAGAATAAAACCAAATGCTGTTTTACCCAACAATGTTAGTATTTGAATATTGTTACTTGAAGACTTATTCCTGGTTACAATTATACTGTTAAGAAAGTATTGTCTTATATTTTGCCTAAAATGAGAGTGCATCATAATCAGTGGCGGCTGGTGAATTTTGTTTTAGGTGGGGCTGAAAGTTTGTAAACCAAACCCCTGTAGGGGCGTCATCCTCCCCCAGAAGATTTATTTGTGATTTTCACATACAAATATTGAATATCTTTGCTCCTTCTCAACTCTGTGGTAATATTATTTTCATAAAATACAACCAATAGTATGTTAATGTTTGTTTTTGCAAATGTGTTTATTCTGTAAAGGAATGAGTTAAATGTTTAAAATTGTTTAAACTATTAAAATTACTGTTAATAGTGCTATTATGAATTGCAATGTCAGCACTATTTTTTTTCTTGCAATTTCAAATGCACTTGTTTTAATAAATAAATACAGCGTTTTAAAAGCATACACAATCTGTGTAAAAATATTAGTCTGTGGTTAAAAGGACTTGAAAGGACTCGAAACTCAAAATGCATGACTTGGGACTCGACTTGAGACTTTCCAGTCTTGACTTTGGACTTGACTCGGGACTTGCCTGTCTTGACTCGGGACTTGACTCGAGACTTGAGGGCAAAGACTTGAGACTTACTTGTGACTTGCAAAGCAATGACTTGGTCCCACCTCTGCCAGAGGCTGTTCACCTTGGAGACCTGCTGCGGATATGGGTACGGCCTGGCGCGAGATTTACACCTTCTCCCCCGGATTTTCCTTATCTTGTTAGTTTCTTTTCCTCCGCTTAGTGATATGCTTAAGTTCAGCGGGTTCGCGCCAGGCCGTACCCATATCCGCTGCAGGTCTCCAAGGTGAACAGCCTCTGGCATGTTAGAAAAATTATATATATATATATATATATATATATATATATATATATATATATATATATATATATATATATATATATATATATATATATATATATATATATATATAATTTTTCAATTGTTTTTTAGCTCAGCTGTATATCTAATGTAAACAAGTCTAAATGTGTGTGTATATATATATATATATATATATATATATATATATATATATATATATATATATATATATATATATATATATATATATCATATACAGTATATTAGATATATATAGACAAACATTATTTAGTATAAATATATATTTTTTCTAAATGTATGTATAATTCATATATATTTGAATAACAACAAAAATGATGTCCAATTCAATTATTTCAATTATTATTACTGTATATGTATGTATAATATTTTGTCTTTTATTGCCCGCATGTATATCTAATACAACATTACAGATATATATACATACATATATTTACAGTATATATATAGTGTATAGTGTATATATATATATATATATATATATATATATATATATATATATATATATATATATATATGTATGTGTGTATGTATGTATATATATACACATATATTTACAGTATGTATATATATATACAGTATATAACACAAATTATATGCAGTCTTTTTTTAAAATTTATGATTAAATACATGTATTTATAATCTTTTTTGTTTCGCTCAAATGTAGTATAAAATCACTTTTTGCTTTTTAGGAGTTATTACCTTTATATTGTGAATCTGTATGGATGCCATCCAGGAATCTTGAGAGGACTTTATTATGAAGAATAATGACAGACTCTAGTCATATAATACAACTGTGGATTTCATCAGGTAAATATCTTGAAAAGTTCCAAAAATATTAAACATTAACTGGAAAGTCTACCTTCAAAATTTGGGAATTATGTTAAATAGAACAGTTTCCTTTATAAAAACATTACAATATTCAGCGACAGTTCTGCTTACCAAAAGTGGCCCACTCAACTGCTCGCATTCCACGCCAGCGAGCTGGGTTTCTAACCCATTTAAAGTTTACCATTTTACCCATTTACCATTTTTAAAAAATCACATCTTTAATCAAATTTAAATATTTGATTTAACAATGAATTTGAATTAGTAATTGTCATGTAAATCCCCATATGCTCATGAATTGTGGTTTAAAAGGACTTGACATGTTTGTTCCAGATGACAAAAGTGAACTGTTGAACTCGATGGGAACAGTAGAAAAGAATCCTAATGTGGACAGTGCAGCAGGGCTTCTCATCCGCTTCCCTAACATCAGACCACATCCTCTCTACTATCCTCCTCTTGACAAGGTACGACCGTTGTGATCTTCCTTTATATTTCATCCAGTCAATTCACTCCAATCATCTCCCAGATAAGTGAAATGGAGACAAATGGCGACGCAGCTGTTGTAACCAAAGAAGAGGTCTGCAATATTCAATATTTTACATCTCACATTATTTTGAAGTGGGAAAAGGTAACAGTGTGTCTACTTGTTTTGCTTTCTATAGCACACAAAGTTAAAAGAAATTATGGACAACAAAAACTACACCGAGTTCTTTGAGGACGAGAAGGAGCTGCTGTGGAAGCTGCGCACGGAAGTTCGTGATCGTTATCCGGAAAGTCTTTCCAAGCTACTGCTCATCACCAAGTGGAATAAGAGAGATGATGTTGTTCAGGTATGCCGTTTTATTATTGTACAACCCTTTTCAATAAACTAGCACTATAAATAACCAGAAATATAAATATGATGATATTTACCAGAAACTCTATAAGCGTCTGATTATGTTTTATGGAGTTTAAAAAGCCGTCAGACATTTTTTTTCTGTCTTTTGTCAAATATCTAATTTGTGTATATTTTGAATTATGAATTTTTTTAAATAGATAATCACAATGTTTATAACTCCATCAAATGTCAAATTAAAACTTCAAAATTAGTTTGGACTAATATCAATATTAATAGCCAAATATTTGACAGAGATGTTATTTCATTATACATGATTTTTTAATTGATTTTATTGACACTACAACTGTCCATTGAAAAGCTAGATCTCCAAATTTTGAGTTTACTTTTTAATTGAAACACAAAGAAAAGCCATGTTTTTAATCAATGAAAAAAATTATTTTGTATTTTTGAATAATTAATTATTATATAATAATCTTTTTTTTTAAGTATTTTTTTTAATAATTAATATAATATTATAATTTTAATGTTATATGATTTAATATCCCAGCTGCACTCGAGCGGACAAGTTGCCACCTCATCACAGGGCCAACACAGATTGACCGATTAATCATTAATAATTTATATAAATATTTAAGCAACAAAAATATTTTTTGAAGTTATTGATTAAGGAAAAATGATTACAAAACTATTATTTTCTGGTTTTTAATAAATTTTTGTTTTTGTTTTTTGAGGGTTGTGAATCTTCCAACAACTCATGATTCAATTCTGATTTCGATTCAACACGATTCTCAACTCAAACCAATTCTCACAGTAAATTATTTGGTATAAAAATTCTAATAAAACCTCTTTAAAACAGGTTACAGGTTACAAAAAATTGTACTGTCTGCTGACGTATGACATGTACACTACTGTTCAAAAGTTTGGGGTCACATTGAAATGTCCTTATTTTTGAAGGAAAAGCACTGTACTTTTTAATGAAGATAACTTTAAACTAGTCTTAACTTTAAAGAAATACACTCTATACATTGCTAATGTGGTAAATGACTATTCTAGCTGCAAATGTCTGGTTTTTGGTGCAATATCTACATAGGTGTATAGAGGCCCATTTCCAGCAACTATCACTCCAGTGTTCTAATGGTACATCATTGGCTCAGAAGGCTAATTGATGATTAGAAAACCCTTGTGCAATCATGTTCACACATCTGAAAACAGTTTAGCTTGTTACAGAAGCTACAAAACTGACCTTCCTTTGAGCAGATTGAGTTTCTGGAGCATCACATTTGTGGGGTCAATTAAACGCTCAAAATGGCCAGAAAAAGAGAACTTTCATCTGAAACTCGACAGTCTATTCTTGTTCTTAGAAATGAAGGCTATTCCACAAAATTGTTTGGGTGACTCCAAACTTTTGAACGGTAGTGTATGCGCAGCGAGTAAGCGCGGAGATGGCCTTAAAAATGTATTTCTAAAAATTGTTTCTTAAAAATGTATTAAATAACACATTTTTAAATATATTTGAAAAGATTCCTGAAATGTATGAATTGATTTAGAGTTTAATTAATGAGAATCACTATTCAGATGTAAATAGATTTTTTCAGCACCCCGAAAAAACATATTTAAAAACCCTTAAGAAATATTGTTATGGTTATTGATTACATTTATTTTATTTTATTTTTCTTTGATTAATGAAAAAAATGTTTTTTTTAAATGTGCTTTTCATCAGACATCAACTATGTTGAATTCTCTTTGTTCTATCCATAACCAGAAATCCCAGGTTAATATGTCCAAAACGTTCGGCAGCAGGTCTTCATATACTGTGTAATGTAACATCGTTGTTGGAGGCAAATATTCTCAACATGTGATGCAAATCAGGGGTGTCAAAGTCAAGGCCCGCCAGATCCGGCCCGCGAATGAATTATCTATGGCCCCCGGGATGATATTTGATTAGTATTAGAACCGGCCTGCAGGCCACAGCCGCCTGCTGCTGTTTTGCACGCACCAATACTCCATCAGTGTTGGCGCTAGGAATTTTCAAAATGTGGTCTCAGGGACTCCATCAAGTCATAAAAATGGAGTCCCACAGTACATTTTTGGGGTCCCATTTTTTTGTAACCATTTTGAAAACAAATAATAAATGTATGCATTATCCTATTATATCTCACATTCTATGTTGTGTTTTGGAAAAAGGTTTTCATAAACGTTACTTAATTCATTGTAAAAAATAATGCAAAAGAAAACACATTTTTATGCATATGTAAATGTATTCAGTTATAAACATTCATTCACTTTCTTATTTCCTTCATGGATCTAAACTTTACCGCTGCCGGTATTTTTTTCTACATTTTTATTGTAATATTTTCAGAATGTGTTTGTTCTATTTTTGGCCAAAGTAAGACAAAGAAAACAATCTGAAGTTGTCTTTATTTTGTATTTGTAATGCCATGATTTTAATAGTCCGGCTTGCGTGTGCACAGCTTTTCCTCCATATGGATCTAAAATGAGTTTGACACCCTTGCTTTAGATGGTGAATCTCCTGAGGAACTGGCCAGAGCTCCCTGCTATCCACGC
This sequence comes from Entelurus aequoreus, assembly GCF_033978785.1. Classification (NCBI taxonomy): domain Eukaryota; kingdom Metazoa; phylum Chordata; class Actinopteri; order Syngnathiformes; family Syngnathidae; genus Entelurus; species Entelurus aequoreus. Next base: position 66,919,857 of record NC_084737.1, read on the forward strand.
CTTGGAGCTGTTAGATTACAGTTTTCCTGACCCCGCGGTGCGTTCTTTCACCGTCAGATGCCTCCGCAAGCTAAGGTACTCACATTTCCAACATGTTGCTTCTCAGCAAAGCCATTTGTGCAACATCATCTCTTCTCTGCCCACAGCGGCGATGAGCTGCTCCAGTATTTAATCCAGCTGGTCCAGGTCCTGAAGTACGAGTCCTACCTGGACTGTGACCTGACAACCTTCTTGCTAGAGCGAGCCTTATTCAACCGGAGGATAGGACACTTTCTCTTCTGGCATCTCAGGTGAGGCAAAACCCCAGCAACATCCACGTGTTTCTTGTTGACGACTTAAAAAAAAAAGAATGTTTCATTTTAGGTCAGAGATCCACGTGGCATCTGTCAGCTTAAGGTTTGGCCTCATTCTTGAAGCGTACTGCAGGGGGAACATCCACCACATCAAGCTCTTAACCAAACAGGTACTTGTAAATACAAGAGCATTCAAGAGTAATCAGAGAACACTCATTTGCAAAATCATCAAATTAAGGAAACCGATCTTTAGGCTTATCTTAACCTACTACTGAATTTATTTGGGATCCAATTAGTAAGAATCCAATCAAGCTAATATTTATGATGATTGAACATGTTTTATTGCATTTTCCAGATGCAATTTTACATTCCATCTGGATTAGATCTGAATCAAAAACAGTTTCTGACCCAGCATGAACGTACAAAAATATTTTTCATAATTTAACCAACACTTGCATACAGTATTACCTAGGGCTGTCCGATAATGGCTTTTTGCCGATATCCGATATTCCGATATTGTCCAACTCTTTAATTACCGATACCGATATCAACCGATATATGCAGTCGTGGAATTAACACATTATTATGCCTAATTTGGACAACCAGGTATGGTGAAGATAAGGTACTTTTTAAAAAAATTAGTAAAATAAGATAAATAAATTAAAAACATTTTCTTGAATAAAAAAGAAAGTACAACAATATAAAAACAGTTACATAGAAACTAGTAATGAATGAAAATTAGTAAAATTAACTGTTAAAGGTTAGTACTATTAGTGGACCAGCAGCACGCACAATCATGTGTGCTTATGGACTGTATCCCTTGCAGACTGTATTGATATATATTGATATATAATGTAGGAACCAGAATATTAATAACAGAAAGAAACAACCCTTTTGTGTGAATGAGTGTAAATGGGGGAGGGAGGTTTTTTGGGTTGGTGCACTAATTGTAAGTGTATCTTGTGTTTTTTATGTTGATTTAATTAAAAAAAATAAAATAAAAAAAACGATACCGATAATAAAAAAAACGATACCGATAATTTCCGATATTACATTTTAACGCATATATCAGCCGATAATATCGGCAGGCCGATATTATCGGACATCTCTAGTATTACCTCTTACTTGTCAATAATAAATATTGTATAAAAACAATAGATTCGTTCTGCTTTGGTATGGTGCAGGCCAGCACTTATATACTCTAAATCAGGGGTGTCAAACTCATTTTAGCTCAGGGGCCGCATGGAGGAAAATCTGTGCACACACTGGCCGGACTATTAAAATCATGGCATTAAAACTAAAAACTAAAGAAAACTTCAAATTTGTTTTATTTGTCTTACTTTGGCCAAAAATAGAACAAACACATTTTGAAAATATTACAATAAAAATATAGGAAAAAAAACAAAACAGCAGCGCTAAAGTTTAGATCCATGAAGGAAAGAAAAAAGTGAATGAATGTTTATAACTGAATACATTTACATATGCATAAAAAAAATTGGGTTTTTTTGTATGATTTTTTTTAATGAATTAACGTTTATGACAACCTTATTCCAAAACACAATATAAAATGTGAGATATAACAGGATAATGCATATATTTATCATTTGTTTTTAAATGGTTACAAAGAAGTGGGACCCCAAAAATTTAATGTGGGTCCCCATTTTTATGACTTGGGGGCCATAGATAATTCAGTTCCGGCCCGCGGGCCTTGACTTTGACACCCCTGCTCTAAATGCTTTGCCAAGTTGACGTTCTGTCATCTTTTAGATTATTTCTTTCTTTAATTTAATTAATTTTATCCACTTGGAGCCTAACCCAGCTGCACTTGGGTGGAAGGCGGGGTACACCCTGGACAAGTCTCCACCTCATCGCAGGGCCAACACAGACAGACAGGCAACATTCACACTCACAGTATTTTGAATAAATTGGCAAATTTTTTTAAATAAAAATGTTCAAAGTGGGCCCTATTCAGCAATAAGTTCCTAACTTTTCCTCTTATCTTTCTTCCTAAGTGATTTCCTAAGAGGAGTCCATTTAAATTCATGACGTGTTCTTAAACGGCCAAATTGTTCCCACCTGCTGTTCTTAAGTTGCTGAATGCCAAATGGTTAGCGTGTCTTCCCCATATAAGGGCACAATTCCGTCGAAAAAGCCGAACATCAAACACACGGGGAAAACACAAACAGATTACAGAAGAGAAATTCGTATAATCCCGCGGGGTAAATACATAATGTCAAAACGTAAGTTTAAGAAAGGGGGGACAGCTCTCGGTAGCCTAAAGCGTTCAAATAAATTTTTGCCACTTCGGGCAAATAGGTCCACATGGTCGTGAAATACGCGTTACCTCCCCATGGCACGATCTGCGGCATCTTGCAGTAGCAGCAAAAACATTGCCATTGTGTGAGTTGAGTTGCAACAGGGTGTGAGAGGCCTGTTGGTCTTTTAAAGAGTCACCAATCACTAAATCAACGCCCCGGTAATTGATGATTGTGTGTGTGTGTGTGTGTGTGTGTGTGTGTGGGCCAAAGAACGAAAGTTGTTCTTAAGAACGGTTGCTGAATGGGGGCCATTGTCTTTAGGGTGTATTGTCTGTAGAATTTTGAGGACAAAAATCGTTTTCCCCATTTTGAAATATTGCTGCAACAGAACAAAATGTGGAAAAGTGAAGCGCTGTGACTACTTTTGAAATGCACTATAAATCGACTTACAACAAACAATAACTTCATTAATAACAATGAGCATGTTTTGTAGTGCACTGCTTTTCAAATAGAGCTTTTAAGCATGATACTGCAAGATACTGATAAAGCGCGCCCCGCCGGCATCGCACCGCACCCCCCAGGGGGTCCGCCTACTACTGTATTTCAGAAGGACTGCTGTATTTTGACTGGTTAGTGTTTCCTTATTAGTTGGTGCCCCACTTTAGTTTTTTTACAGGTTTCACTTTTAGACAGATGAAAGGTTGCACACAACAGTATAGCTCGGTTGGTAGAGTGGCCGTGCCAGCAACTTGAGGGTTGCAGGTTCGATCCCCGATTCCGCCATCCTAGTCACTGCCGTTGTGTCCTTGGGCAAGACACTTTACCCACCTGCTCCCAGTGCCACCCACACTGGTTTAAATGTAACTTAGATATTGGGTTTCACTATGTAAAGCGCTTTGAGTCACTAGAGAAAAAGCGCTATATAAATATAATTCACTTCACTTCACTTCACAACCCAACAAACTCTCAATGAAAATTGTTTGCCCCTCTCTGTTATGTACAGAATGAAGCTCAAGGCAAAATGAAGGTCCTCAGTGAAATCATCAAATCTGGGCCACAGAAAATGAACGCCGAGGACCTGAAGCTGTGCATCAGACAGGACTCGTACACCGAGGCTTTGTCCAACCTGCTGTCGCCGCTCAACCCCAGTATCATCCTCGCCGACATCTGGTTAGAGACACACACACACAATAACTGTTCAAACTACTATACTGACCTAAATATAATAAGACCTTCACAAAAAAAATGGTCCTCTTATATCAAGGGTACAGAAATGTACACATGCAAACCAACAGGTGGCGCAAACAACTTTCCATAAATGAGTCAGGGCTTTTCTATCTGTCACTCACACACACACACACACACGCATGCACGCACACACCAGTGACATGCTAAGAAACATGTCTTGAAGATTGTTACCAAGTTATGATGCTAATTTTACAATAATGGTCATCAAAAAAGCAAAGTATAGCAGTGAGGAAAGAATAATATCCTTGTTTATACTTCTTTTTTTCACTGATATTAACAAAAAAAAACAAGTTAATAATTTTTTTTGCTAGGGCATTTGGAAATGAATTGCAATGTGATCAAATGTACAGTTTGACTGGTCACTAGCGAGCACCAGAGAAGGCAGAAAGTAAAGTCTATGCCGTGTTTTGTTTGGGAAAATATCTGAGTTTATCACTCAAGTTGTGTAAAGAACAAATAAATATCTTGTCAGTGGGGAAGTGCACTTTTTAGGGGGGAATTTTGTTTATTATTCACAATCGATACGTGAGAAAAGAACACGTCTTTCTCTTTTTTGTGTGTTTTAAATAGGGAAAAATTGCTAGCAAGAGGCGGCTAACAATGCAGTTAATGGGGTTTGACCTATTTTACCTATAAAGCCCTCTCAAAAACCGCCAACCGCATTTTATTTATGCTGTAAGTACAGGTGCTGCTCAATTAACTAGAATATGACCAAAAAGTAAAATCTAGTTCAGTCATTTCGTTCAAAAAGTGAAACTTGTAGATTATATAGATTCATTACAAACATATGTGTGTATATATATATATATATATATATATATATATATATATATATATATATATATATATATATATATATATATATATATATATATATATATATATATACATACATACATTGTACAGGCCAAAAGTTTGGACACACCTTCTCATTCAATGCGTTTTCTTCAATTTCATGACTACCGTATATTACCAAATAAACGCCCTTGGGCAAATAACCGCCCATGTCCTAATAGCCGCCCGGGGTCTGACCCCATGGGCTGTTATTTGCATAATTTAGATTAAAATGCTACTGGGGTTGCGTTTGCTGCAGTATTATTGTTTTGATGGTTTTATAGAGTACTTGGTGCCATAATTTTATTTTTCCTGTATGCTGCTTTACTTAAAACTTTGAGTACTGTAGCCTTTATTTTATTTAAGTGACAGTATTATTGTTCTGTTTTGATGGTGGGTTTTATACTTGAGTACTTGGTACCATAATTTTATTTTTCCCGGTAGGCTGCTTTATTTAAAAAGTTTATTTATTTTTAGTACTGGTATTCTATTCAAAAATTGTTGCACTACTGCCATGTTGAGGCCTTGTTGATCTCTTGTCTTTTGATAGCCTACCTCATGTTGATCTCTTGTTTTTTTGTTTGTATGTTTACAATAGCTTTTACATTTAAAGTTTTTTGTACGAAAAAAAAATACTGGACAGTAACCATTGTAACCAAATAATGGCCTGGTGCAGGCTGGTGCAAAAATAAATAAAAGCCTTGTGCAAATAACCGCCTGCTTCTTTTAAACGCCTGTCTCCAAAATCGATTTTGTTAAATAAACGCCCGGGCTACTATCTGGTAATATACGGTATTTACATTGTAGATTGTCACTGAAGGCATCAAAACTATGAATGAACACATGTGGAGTTATGTATTTAACAAAAAAAGGTGAAATAACTGAAAACATGTTTTATTTTCTAGTTTCTTCAAAATAGCCACCCTTTGCTCGGATTACTGCTTTGCACACTCTTGGCATTCTCTCGATGAGCTTCAAGCACACCTGCGAAGTGAAAACCATTTCAGGGGACTACCTCTTGAAGCTCATTGAGAGAATGCCAAAAGTGTGCGAAAAAGTAATGAGAGCAAAGGGTGGTTATTTTGAAGAAGCTAGAATATAAAACATGTTAAGTTATTTCGCCTTTTTTTGTTAAGTACATAACTCCACATTCATAGTTTTGATGCCTTCAGTGACAATCTACAATGTAAATAGTCATGAAAATGAAGAAAACACATTGAATGAGAAGGTGTGTCCAAACTGTTGGCCTGTACTGTATATATATATATATATATATATATATATATATATATATATATATATATATATATATATATATATATATATATATATATATATATATATATATATATATATATATATATATATATATATATACATATATATATATATATATATATATACATATACATATATATACATATATATACACATATATATATACACATATATATATATACACATATATATATATACACATATATATATATATATATATATATATATATATATATATATATATATATGTGTGTATATATATATATGTGTATATATATATATATGTGTATATATATATGTGTATATATATGTATATATATATATATATATATATATATATATATATATATATGTGTGTATATATATATATATATATATATATGTATATATATATATATACACTACCGTTCAAAAGTTTGGGGTCACATTGAAATGTCCTTATTTTTTAAGGAAAAGAACTGTACTTTTCAATGAAGATAACTTTAAACTAGTCTTAACTTTAAAGAAATACACTTTATACATTGCTAATGTGGTAAATGACTATTCTAGCTGCAAATGTCTGGTTTTTGGTGCAATATCTACATAGGTGTATTGAGGCCCATTTCCAGCAACTATCACTCCAGTGTTCTAATGGTACAATGTGTTTGCTCATTGGCTCAGAAGGCTAATTGATGATTGAAAACCCTTGTGCAATCATGTTCACACATCTGAAAACAGTTTAGCTCGTTACAGAAGCTACAAAACTGACCTTCCTTTGAGCAGATTGAGTTTCTGGAGCATCACATTTGTGGGGTCAATTAAACGCTCAAAATGGCCAGAAAAAGAGAACTTTCATCTGAAACTAGACAGTCTATTCTTGTTCTTAGAAATGAAGGCTATTCCACAAAATTGTTTCGGTGACCCCAAACTTTTGAACGGTAGTATATGTATATATATTTATTTATTTTTCTAACTAATGAAAATCCCAAATTCAGTATAAAATTTGAATATTACTATTGACCAATAAGTAAAAAGATTTCTAGAAATGTTGGCCAACTGAAAATTATGAACATGAAAAGTGCGAACATGTACAGCACTCTATACTTGGCCGGGGCTCCTTCTGTCTGAATTACTGCAGCAATACAGCGTGTCATGCAGTCCATCAGTCGGTAGCACTCCTCAGGTGTTATGAGAGCCCAGGATGCTCGGATAGCAGCCTTCAGCTCTTCTGCGTTGTTTTGGTTTGGCGTATTGCATTTTCCTTTTGACAATAAGATTTTTTATGGACTTGATGTAAGACCAGTTTGCTGCCAATTAAGGACAGGGGACACCATGGTCCTGAAACCAGGCAATGGTGGTTTTGGCACTTTGTGCAGGTGCCAAGTGCCTTTGGAAATTTAAATCTGCATTTCCATAAAGTTGATCAGCAGCGGGAAGCATAAAGTGCTCTAAAATTTCCTGGTAGTGACTTTGGACCTCAGAAAACACCAGTGGACCAACACCAGCAGATGACATGGCACCCCAAACTATCACTGACTGTGGAAACTTTACTGCAAAGTCAGTCACAGTCAGTGATCTTGGACCTCAGACTTTTACATTATGTTTAAAACTTGCACTACCCGCTTCACATACTGTAGCTCATCTGGTTAATTCACCATGTAAATATTGTCTATCTTCAATCAATCAATCAATCAAAGTTTACTTATATAGCCCTAAATCACGAGGGTCTCAAAAGGCTGCACAAGCCACAACGAAACCTTTGGCTCAGATCCCACATCAGGGCAAGAAAAAACTCAACCCAATGGGATGACAATGAGAAACCTTGGAGGGGACCGCAGATGTGCGGACATTAAATTCTAATATTGAGTTGAAAGAAAACGCTGCAGCCGCTATTCTTTGTACATTATTTGTACAACATTAACGCAAAAGAGTTTACTGTACACACATTCATACATAACAAATAACATCAAATTCAAAATAAGACAGCTCCACATTACATACAATCGTTATGCCAGTATTGATCACACAATAGCCATTAAAAATACAATTGTTTTAATACAATACAGTTGAAAACCAAACAGACCAAAAAGAATAGAAAATTATAATTATTTATGTTTAAATATTAGGACCGTCAAAATTATCGTGTTAACTCATGTGATTAATCACAAAAAATGATCGCATTAATCATAAACACAGTTAGAAGCTCTTTTACCTTACACAGTCAGTGATCAGATCAATGCAGATGTTAGTACAGTCAGTACAAAAATGAGTGAGGAGACTCCAACTGGTGTGCTCGCTGGCAAATTTCACTCCTAAATACAGCCTGAAAGAACTTTAGATACAACTTTTACCTAGTTTTGTGCAAATGAATGACATGCAATCAAGTAAAACATTTTAAAACGTTCCCCGATGACATTCTGACAATAAAATTGCATTTGTGTGCAAATATTTAGGTCTTTTCTTAAGCAAATTGTGTTCATTAACCACCTTTGATTAATCATGATTAATCCAAATTCCAAAATGTGATTAATCCAATTTAAAAAAAAGTAATAATTTGCCAGCCCTGGTAAATACTGTATATAAAGTATTAATCTTTTACAGAAAGTTACTGAATTAATCCCCATGACCAAAAATTAAGTGAATTCCAAGCTGACGTCTGCTGTGTGAAATTAATTTGACAAAAAGGTAATAAAAAGCGACCTTCTGTTGACTGATGCATGGAATGTTGCCGACTATCTCTGAACAATGTCTGTTTCCTGTCGAGTATTAATGGATTTTTTTGGTTAAAATAGTTTTTTCAGTTAAACAAGCCAGCTGGTTATTAATTTGTTCAATGTTTTCCCCAAAATCATTCAAGCTCTATTTGTCTTTATAAGAAGTTTCCCCAAAAACAAGTCTTGAAAAAGAGGGCTCGTCTTATATTCAGGTTAATACGGTTGACGTCTGCGTGTCCGGTCCGAGCCGCTCCAACACTGCGACCATCATCAAATGGTGAAATGATATTTTATTATGAAATTGATGGTGAGAAATAAGCAGCGTAGTGGTCTCACTATTGATTATTGACTATTTTATTGATTATGGGACAAGCAGTAGAAAATGGATGTATGGTACTTTTTCGTCACTTATTGTTTGTCTTTGGTACACAATGTGTATATTTTAGACCATTGGTTATTTGTTTTATTTTTGCAAAAATATATGTATCTATTTTTATATTGCTCTTTTTATCTTTGGCATGAACATTATTATGTAAACTGGAAGTTATTGTTTTTTGGGGGGGGTTTTTGGGTTCTTTGTTGTTGCTATTTTGGTATTACAACATTGTATTATTTGATCATGTTGTACTGCATTGTAATCTTTTGTTTTGTGGTTGTGTGATGTTTTTTGCCTGGACCCCAGGAAGAATAGTCTCCACTGCGGTGTAGTAGACTAATGGGGATCTTTAATAAACTAAACTAAACTATTGAGACTTCCTCCTCCCAATAAGCCTGTCTCTCCTTCCCGTGTGCAAGACAACCACAAGGATAAAAATTAGGGCTTTTTTTTGTCACAATTGTATAAAATTGTTGTAGTTAATCATTTTATTGCAGTTGTTATATGTGTTTTGTGTACAGTTTAAGTGACTTAAATGTGAATTTATCTATCATTTAAATTTACTGGTACATTGAAACTCGACTTACGTTTGTACATCACAGTTGTAGGAACGGAACTGGTTTGGGTTCTAAGGACCACCTGTACTACTATAGCTTTTTTATTGCTTTCATGAATGTAAATACATTACCTTTGAAGCCTAAAATGATCAAAAGATATGGATCATGTTTAGAAAAGCTGTGAACCCATCATAATAAGCGTTTGCTGTTCCAGTTCAGAAAAGTGCAGATTCATGGATTCGAAGATGAAGCCGCTCTGGCTGATGTATAAAAGTCCGTGGGTTCAAGGAGACATGGTGGGCATTATCTTCAAGAATGGAGATGGTGAGTTGCAAAAAAACAACATAGATCACGTGATAATTGAGAAGCAAGAACAAATACGTATTGTACATTACTCCATGCAGATCTTCGACAAGACATGCTGACCCTGCAGATGATCCAGCTTATGGAGAACTTATGGAAGAAGGAAGGTTTAGATCTAAGGTAGGTCTTCGTTATTATTATTCATACTCATGCACAGCAAAAACAAAACAAAACGGTAATTGGCTGATTTTTGTGAGGACAGAATGATCCCATATGGCTGCTTGTCCACGGGGGACAAGATGGGCTTCATTGAGGTGGTGAAGAACTCGGACACCATCGCCAACATCCAGCGAAACAACAGCAACAGTGCCGCCACTGCTGCCTTTAACAAAGATGCCTTGCTCAACTGGCTCAAATCCAAGAATCCAGAGTGAGTGCCAAAATATACAACTATTAATTTTTTTATATTGTCACTGTATATTTCCCGTACGCAAGCAAGACCAAAACTTTGATGTTTCATTGATGATATAGTACATTACACATGCGCTCAAAAATCTGTCAAAATGTTTTAGTACGACTTTGGTAAGCTACAAAGCCGCACCGCTTGATGGATTGTGGGAGCATTACGACTACCGTAGTCAGACGCACTGTGCTTCAACATACGGGTATTGTTATGGTGTATGTGTGTGTGTATAAGGCAGTGTTTTTCAACCTTTTTTGAGCCAAGGCACATTTTTTGCGTTGAAAAAATCCGGAGGCACACCACCAGCAGAAATCAGTAAAACACGAAACTCAGTTGACAGTAAAAAGTTGTTGTCGCAATTGTTGGATATGACTTTAAACCATAACCAACCATGCATCAATATAGCTCTTGTCTCAAAGTAGGTGTACTGTCACGACCTGTCACATCACGCCGTGACTTATTTTGAGTTTTTTGCTGTTTTTCTGTGTGTAGTGTTTTAGTTCTTGTCTTGCGCTCCTATTTTGGTGGTTTTTCTCTTTTTTTGGTATTTTCCTGTAGCAGTTTCATGTCTTCTTTTGAGCGATATTTCCCGCATCTACTTTGTTTTAGCAATCAAGAATATTTCAGTGGTTTTTATCCTTCTTTGTGTGGACATTGTTGATTGTCATGTCATGTTCGGATGTACATTGTGGATGCCGTCTTTGCTCCACAGTAAGTATTTGCTGTCGTCCAGCATTCTGTTTTTGTTTACTTTGCAGCCAGTTCAGTTTATTTTTGGTTTAAGCATTAGACACCTTTTAACCTGCACACTGCCTCCCGCTGTTTCTGACATCTACAAAGCAATTAGCTACCGGTTGTCACCTACTGGTATGATAGAGTATTACACGGTTAATCTGCAGAGCTCTAGACAGCACCGACACTCAACAACAACACATATTTGCAGACTATAATTACTGGTTTGCAAAAAATATTTTTAACCCAAATAGGTGAAATTAGATAATCACACAGACTGTATTTCATGGCACACTAGTGTGCCGCGGCACGGTGGTTGAAAAACACTGGTATAAGGACCACAAAATGGTACCTTTTAGGAGACGTTTTGTTTCCCCTGATTATGCAAAACCGACTTGTCTTCGCTATTAGACATCTGACTTGCGCGTTTGAGCGCCACTAAGAGACAAATTCAATTAACGAATATGACGCTGATTGGCCAAAATGTGCAAAGAAGTTGCGAGCATTGGACAAAGTTGTGCGTCGGGGATTGGTTGAGTTTGCATGAATTGGCGCAATCATGATATCGCACATTTTCTGGAGGGACTGAATAACAGGAAAGTGACTAAAAATGTGTTACCAAAACAAGATTTGAAGAGAATTGTGCTCTTCACCAGAGACAAGCTTGAGGAAGCCATCGAGGAGTTCACACTGTCCTGTGCTGGCTACTGTGTAGCTACTTACGTCTTGGGCATTGGGGACCGTCACAATGACAACATTATGATCAGGGAAACTGGACAGGTGAGAGTTACATTACATTCTATTGCACTTTCTGACTAAACTTATCATGGAAATCCACCACCAGAGGGCGCTTGTTGATCATTAGCAGGGCTCCGGCAGCATGTTTACAAGCCCATGTTTACAAAGGCTGATTTAGACACTTTGTAGATAGTGTGTCATTCAGATGCATGCATTATTCAATGACAAATAACCATAAAAAATATATATATTTTATTTTGTAGTGAAATTTTTTGATGCACATCAAAAAAATGTAAATATTATGAGACCACATCGTGTTTTTTCAAAAAAAAATTCCATAATATATATAATTTGCGGGCTGCAGCTAATTGTTTTTATTGGTTTGCGGCAAATCCAAAAATACAATCAAACAAGAAATCTAAAAAGGAAATAGAAAAAAAATCCATCCATCCATCCATTTCCTACCGCTTATTCCCTTCGGTTAAATTAAAATTTTTCATATGTATTGTTATTTATAAAATTGTTTTGTCTTTGAATATATATAACGTCTTATCAGTGTGATAACAGTTTGGACACTGGTGTAAGCTAACTATTTCACTGTTGCGCACAAACACAGTCCGCTACCATGAATTGTTTTACGTGGACCCCGACTTAAACAAGTTGAAAAACTTATTCGGGTGTTGCCATTTAGTGGTCAATTGTACGGAATATGTACTGTACTGTGCAATCTACTAATAAAAGTTTCAATCAGTCAATCTGTACTGCATTGCCTGTGCTATTGTCTTTCAGACAAAAGCACCACATTCACGCTATTATTTAACCCCAAGGTTTGGGGTCGAATTGACTTGAGATTTCTCACACAGCTCATTGCACTCTACAAAACACCCACTCTAACTGGAAGCTGTATGGTCAAATCCCTACAAGATGTGGAACGAGCTTTTAGAGGAGTGACAAGCACAAGACTGTAAGATTTGAGCAAGATTGATGGAAAAACAGGGCTGCCATTAATTCAAGTGAAATGTCTTTGTAGGGGTACAAGTAAAACTTATCAACACATTTTCCACCAGTCATTGGCCGTTTGTCGAGTTAGTGTCATGATCTGCAAGATAGTTTTTTGTTTTTTTTTCCTTGTTGTTTTCTTGTGTTTAGTGTTTTCCTGGCTCACGCTCCTATCTTGTTCCACTTTCTGTTTTGGTTATCTCTTGCCGTGACTCCACTTGCTCTTGATTAGTGATCAGAGGACTCACCTGCCTCTGATCAATAATCAGGAGGGTTTTATATGTCAATGTCACCTTCCTTGTGACACAAGTTTGTTTGTCTGTTATGACTAATGTTCATGGTGTGCCTTTTGATTTTTACCGGCCAAGCCCTAATCAAAAGGCCTTATCTGCACTTTGCCTACCATCTCTGCATCATGGGGTCACGCCAACAGCAACCATGCACTATCGTGATAGTTTAAGCATTATCTGTATTACATATATGAGTGCAAACTATAGTAGGCACCACAAATTGATTGATTGAATTTGATTGATTGAAACTTTTATTAGTAGATTGCACAGTACAGAACATATTCCGTACAATTGACCACTAAATGGTAACACCCAAATACGTTTTTCAACTTGTTTAAGTCGGGGTCCACATTAATCAATTCATGGTAAAAGTAAATGTAAACTGGGATCTGCGAACACTGGGACTGTAAATGTCATTTACAGTCCCAGTGTTCGCCACAGCACTGCAAACTATTTGTGGTGGTGCATGATTTGCATAATTATTAGTCATGTAATTGTATTGACCGCTGAAGGAGAGAAATAACGTATCATTTCTGTTGCTTCTTTTTGTTGTTTCTGAGCTGCCTGTGAGTGCTTTCAGATAGGGGAAAGTCCCACAGCAGTACCCACTACTTGTTTAGTTTCAAAAAAGATACCTGCTTTCATGTCAGCACCAAATAATGCAAGAAAAAGTTACTAAATTTGTTGCTAGTCACTTTAAGAAAATACTATTTTGAGGTGTCTAAATACACGTTATATCCAATCCAATCCAATTCCATTTATTTATATGGCACTATTAACAACAAAACTGTCTCCAGAGTGCTGCACATAAAAAAGAAACAATAAAAAGTAATCAAATTACAAGCATTTAAAATTAAACAAGTAAACAAAAACAAAAAAAATTGAATAAAATAATAAATTACACCAATAAAATAGAATAAAACAATAAAAACTAATCGATATAATAGACTAAAACAATAAAAGACACAGAGGACCACAAGACTCACGCCGATTTAAAAGCCATAGAATAAAAGTGGGTTTTAAGACCAGACTTAAAACATTCAACAGTGGGGGCCATTCTGACATGAGGGGGCAGAACATTCCAAAGTTAAGGGCCAACAACAGAGAAGGCCGTGTCTCCCCTAGTTTTAAGCCTCGTTTTAGGCCCCACAAGTTGGAACTGGCCCTTGGACCTCAACGTGCAAGCCGCAGCATAAATTTGGATGAGGTCCGTGATGTACTTTGGGGCCAGTCCGTTCAAAGCTTTAAAAACAAACAGGACAATTTTAAAATCTATTCTAAAACGAACAGGAAGCCAATGCAGCGACAGTGTCGCTAAGTTGGCATCATTGATCCTTGCTGCTATGTCTTCTTATTCTCTGGCTGACCAGGTGTGCATGAGGTGTGCTAAGAAGCAGAGTTATTATGCATGCCACCACCTGCTGTTTGGAGTTGTAACAATTAGTTATATTTACAGGTAGTCCCATTATTTATTTATTTATCTGTACAGTGATCTATTTATTTATATCTGCACCTTATTGCTTTTTTATCCTGCACTACCATGAGCTAATGCAACAAAATGTTGTTCTTATTTGTACTGTAAAGTTAAAATTGTAATGACAATTAAAAGGAAGTCTAAGTTTTAGTCTATTATAATGTGTTTATGAATGAGGGCAAACAGCTTGTCCCAAATCTATTAATGATAGCCTGCTACAAATAAATAAATTATATTGGGGGGGAAAATGTATACCCCACTAAATTCTGTTTCATGATTAGTCAGTATATTGTGTTTTTGTTGAGAGATTCTCAAGATGCTGCATGTGACTGATTGTGATGCAGCACCTAACCTTATCATCCTCCTGCTCTTCAGCTCTTTCACATCGACTTCGGACATTTTCTGGGCAACTTCAAGCGCAAACTGGGCATCAACAGGGAACGCGTGCCTTTCATTTTGACGTATGACTTTGTCCATGTGATCCAACAAGGTCGAACGAACAACAGTGAGAAGTTTGAGAGGTACATTGTTTTATTACAGGAGTCTCTGATTTATTCCCTGAGGTTTTGTAACAAAGACTTGGTGTCCTTCAGGTTCAGGGAATACTGCGAGCGAGCCTATAAGATCCTGTGTCGGAATGGCACGCTGTTTGTCAACCTCTTTGCCATGATGAAGGCAGCCGGACTGCCTGAGCTCACTTCCTTCAAGGATATTCAGTACTTAAAGGTATATTTTTCCAACATCTATCCAGTTCAGACTCACAGGGAAGCTGGAATGTCCAAACAATCTTGCCGATGTCTGATACACACTTAATTTCCGATAACGACATCAACCGATATACATATGCGCAGCAGCTCTTCCCTCAAACTAATGTCAGGTGACATGTAGTGTCATGAATGAACACAATATCCTTCTTTAATTGTGGCGCCACTGGATGCTTTTCACAAATAGAAACACTGTTTGTGCAAAATAAGACCCAAATTTTATTAGGGATGGGTACAGAATGCGGTACTGTACCGAATTGATTCACGTAATATCGAACGATACCATATTTCAATACTTTTGTTGCTCATGACGTCACATCCGGCTCAAACACTTGGCTGGTAACAAGCATTCAAGCAGCACTCAACCTAACATCCTCTAGATCAGGGGTGTCAAACGTACGGCCCGAGGGCCGGCTCAGGCCCACAAACAGGTTTTATCCGGCCCGCGGGATGAGTTTGCCAAGTATAAAAATTAGCCGAAATTTTTGAATGAAAGAAACCGCTGTTCTAAATTTGTACACTAGATGTCACTATAGCAATCCTCTGTATCTTTGTAGATGCTACAAGTTTAAAAAACAAAAAACAAAAACAAAACATGTTAGTACACCAGTCGAGGAAAATGAGCAAACTACATAAATAACATCCTGTAATTTGATTTTGATATTTTTTTTATCTTGATAGATCGAAAATTAACAGCAATGAGTTGACTGATGAACATTATCACATAATTTATTCAGAAACTAGAAATAGCGACAAATAAAGACAGAATACTATTAACCGCAACATGTAAGTGTGAAAAACCCCCATTATGATTTGTACATTTTCAGAATGTGCTAGTTCTTTTTTTAAACAAAACTATTTGAAGTTGTCTTTATTTGTAAGTTATCGTGTCGTGATTTTACCAGTCCGGCCCACTTGGGAATAGATTTTTCTCCATGTGGCCCCCCATCTAAAATGAGTTTGACACCCCTGCTCTAGATCATTTTACAATTGTGCATGCCAACAAAGCAAGCATGCCTAGATGTAAGCACAAGTTAACACTTGCAGGGCATTACTGCCTGACGCACCTCCGACAGTGCCATGTGGTGCTGGCTGCAGGGTCGTCAGCCGGGAGCCACCCTTCACGGATGTTTCGCTCCTTTAATCCCGGAACATCTCTGGGTGGTGGAGCAGCGACAGGGACGTCTCCCTGCCACCCCCTGCAGCCAGCTGGAGGATCCATAATGTACCCACATTCTAACCCCTGTGTTATTGCTGTTGTGTATATGGAATGAGTCCCAAGGGACTATGCATGGCAGGGACGTCCATCTCCCTGAGTCAAGCGTGGGCCTGACCGCATACCATAACATGGCAGCAGGGAAGCCTCCCTACTGCCCCTTGTCTACACGCCTTGCTTTCCCCACGCCTTGTCGTTTCTTCTGAGCCACAACCAGAAGCTCCCCTGTTCTGCCTCCTCTGCCAGGGCTTTGAGGGCCTTCTTTAGATTGGAGCCTTTGATCCCGAGGGACTTTAGGAGTCGCTGGGTGGATGCTCCAGTGTAGCCTCGACAGCCAACTTCTACTGGATAGGTGAAGGGCCTCCATCCTGCTTGTGCACACTCACTTGCCAGCTCTGAGTACTTGCCTAAAATAATATTCTTTACATAAACTAAGGCTCCACTTTTCCTAAATGTGGTAGCTCAATGCTAATTGGCTTTGCCATATACAAGCTACTGGTTAGCATTAGTGACTTTACAGTGCGATTTCGACAACACCTACAAAGTAATGAAAACTACAACTAAGATGCACGTTACAATCAAAACAGAAAGTGTGTAATAATTAGGGATCTGTACCATTTACATTTTAATCAATCAATCAATCAATCAATGTTTATTTATATAGCCCTAAATCACAAGTGTCTCAAAGGGCTGCACAAGCCACAACGACATCCTCGGTACAGAGCCCATCAATACTAGTACCAAGTTTGTACTTGAAAAATGGTGCTGGTGATTAAACGATGCCTGTATTTTTAAAACAAATTAATTTTTGTAAAAGAAAAACACAAAAAACTTTGTATTCATATATAATTTGGTGACTTTCTAGTTGATCATACTAGTGATCTAAATAATTTATTTTATAATATAAATCGAATAACTCTGTAATACAATTAGAAATAAGTTATACAATTCACAAAAAATTGCCATAATTATTGCAGCATTACAGTACATTGAGAATGTGCAAAAAGCGACTTTTGTAATATTGATGCTTATAATTCTGGGGGTTTGCGAATGCAACCTCACTCACGGTAACTGTCATTGGCGCATAATGAAAAAGTGCTCTGTTGTTGTTGTTGTTGTTGTGATAGCATGAGGGCTGCTGTTGACTTGTTTAGGGCAGTAATCAAAGAAGAAGGGCATCAGACTCTGGTTGCTTCGCTACATTACTTACAAGACGTTACTTTTACAAAATCATTGCCAAACACTTTAACACCAAAATGATACACCTGGTTTCGGTGATCATGCCTGATTATAAGTGAAATACTTAGAGCATAAAGACTTTGTAGGTCTCAACATAAGACAAGACCGGCACATTCAACTTAATGACAAAGACTACTCTCTGGTTAGACAACACAAAGTACTCTATACACTACAGCCATCTAACACCCTGTAATAGCAACTACGTGCAAAGTCTACTATATAATACTAGCAAATGAGAATCAGAAGTGTACCGGTAAGTGTAACAACTGGACAGCACAGTTATCATAATTAGCTGATTGTATTTTTTACATTTTTACTACACAATTAACATTTATTCACACATGAGCACACCCAAAAGTAACAAAAATTGGTACCGCTAAGTACCGATACTGATTCCAGGGTACTAGGAATTGGGACTGTATCAATTCAAATGTGAAAGGCACCCATCCATATTTGTATGCTGTGTAAGCTGTTGACAAAGTCTCATATTTATTTGCAACATTTTGTCTCAACAAAATAATCAATGAAAAAACTCACCACCACAACTAAAATAACATGTTCTCCTGTGTTATTAACATTTAAGATGAGTTATTATTTGTCACACCAGGTTAGAGTCTGTGTTTGTGTTAAATTATTATTCTCCTTAGTGTTGTGGCCTTTTATGTTTTTAACGCTCGTTTGCTCCCTTGGTTACGTTTTCTTATTGCTAGGTGGCTGATTAGCCGCACCTGCTTTCTGTTTTTTCTCACTTTGTTCTGCTTATATTCCGGTGTTTTCCCTGTCTTAGTGGCTGGTCCATTGTCCGCTGTTTGTTAGACACAACGGTTTGTTTGTTGCTTTTGTAGTGTGTTTCACGCTACCTATGTTTTCACTTTGCTAATCTTCATGCTACGCTAAGTTAGCATCAGTTCTATGTTACGCTGCCTTGTGTATCGAAGTAAAGATTTTTCTTACCTGCACGCTGCCTGAGGTCCTCCGCATCTTTGGAATCGCCAGTGTTGGGGTAATTACTGAAAACCAATAACTAGTTACAGTTACTAGTTACTTTATTTCAAAAGTAACTCAGTTACTAACTCAGTTACTTACACCAAAAAGTAATGCGTTACTGTGAAAAGTAACTATTTAGTTACCTATATATTTTTTAAATGTTTTAATTTTTTTTAAGGCCCCCTTTAATGCCCTTTTAGCCTTCATTTCAGTACTGTTATTGCACTGGAGAATAATACAATCTGTTGATCAACTTGACATGCATTTGCATCACTGAACTCTGCTAAGCAATGTGCTCTACATACAACACACATAGACAAAGATATGTTTCAAAGGGCCAATTTGTTTCAGGCCAGAACAAATTGACAAAACTATTTTAAATAGCTGCAACATAACATACATAGGTAACAAACAGCATAATAACAACATAGCTGTAAACCGAGGAAGGCACACACTACATACACAAAGCCTAACCAGGCGTTTTTTTCTCTCAAGGAATTCTGAAATAAAATCATGTCTGAAGCCCAGAACACTCTACACATTTCCCCAGTTTTAGTTTAGCTATAAGGAAAGATTGGCCTGGCCCACTAGCATCCCTCTTTGTGTTTGTGAACTTTATAGTCTATACATTTAGAGTGATGTGATAATCAAACACTCTAGAAGTCTAGAATGAAAAAACAACAGTATATAAGAGAATTGACAGAGTGTGTGTACCTTCAGTGCGCAGTGCCTCATTAAAATCCAGCAGCTGTTGCTTAGGAGGTGAAGTGTGTATCTCTTTACTAGCTTCGTCGAAGCATGTTGCTTTTGTAGCTGTTTCAGCAGATTTGATTTGCTAGGATAGGATCTTTGATCCAAGACACAACTTACATTGAACTAAAATGTTCTTTTCTTTGTGGTCGACAAAAGAAAAGTAGTGAGAATATCTCCATGTTAAGAAACTGGGCTTCGGGCTTCGCTACGTCTTGTTAGTAAACACAGACACGCCCCCTCCCACACACACACACACACACACACACACACACACACACACACACACAAACACACACACAGACTTGTCGCCTCTTCCACAGCGCTCCAATAAAACAAACTCAGATCTTCTCAGTTTCTAGCCGATACTACATAAAAAATAACGTAAAATAAAGCAGTAACGCATCATGTGGTAACTGTAACTGAGTTACTGAATATAAAAAATATCGCGCTAGATTACTATTTACCGCCAAAAGTAACGCGTTAGTCCCAACACTGGGAAACGCAGACACTTTACAACATGCCAGCATACGACATTAGTCTTTTGAATAAATTCACAAATCAGAATCCAATAATAGAAGGCAATTTGGAAAGATGTACAATTTTACGTGGCACAAACATCCATATAAAACAAAGTATTCTCAGGGCATTCAATCGATTGCAACTGGACTGTTTGGTTAGTCTTAGAAGACGTTTCGCCTCTAATCCAAGTAGGCTTCATCAGTTCATGGTCATAGACCGAGATTGGTCAGAAAAAAACTATACTGATATATAATACTATATCGCAATTTTGTTGTTGCTAAGTTTGTTTTGTTTTTTACTAGGACTCTTTAGCTTTGGGCAAATCAGATGAAGAGGCACTGAAGAATTTCAAAGTCAAGTTCAATGAAGCACTGCGGGAAAGCTGGAAGACCAAGGTCAACTGGATGATGCACTCTCTGGCCAAAGATAACAGACCGTGAAGGACAGCTCAAGTTTCAATCTAATGGAGGGAAAACGAAAGGGAAAATACAAACCCGGTGGCATTCACCAATTGTTTACATGTGATTGCTCCTGTTTGAAGGATGTTACGTCTCAATTGAAGGCAACCAAAGACAGTGGAACCATCATGGAGCCAATTTGTAACACACCAGTGGTACTTCTACTTGAAAACTATGGATTTATCACAAATAAACATCATGAACTACAATAATATTGATAAAATGTACATGCTGTCAGTCACGGACTACAATAATGAGTCAGATTTATATTTTACTGTGTTTTATTTATTGATAAATACTTGTGCAAACATTTTTGTTGGTTTTACAGCTGTATTAGTTCATATATAACAATATACTGCTTTTACAGTGCCTGTCTGGTAAGATATGGAAAATGCTATTTAATTGGTTGAAAACTGGTTGAAAACTAGAAACATATTTTAGAAGTATTTTATTCTCAGGTGCTGAAAAAAGATGAAACATGATACTCGTGCCGGTGTGCAGTCCAAACAAACAAGCTGTGTGCAGAATATGATTGTGCATTTCTTGCTTTATTATAATGTAGTGTTACTTGCCTTGTATTTTTAAGACCAATGTGCCATTATTACAGAGATTACATTTCTGTATCTAATTGTGCAAAATTGTGTTATTTAATTTGATCATATGTGCTTAAATTGCTTTACAAGCTTTTTATCTTACCGTCCATTATTATTTGTATGTGTCTTTTTATTCTTAGGGCTACACGGGCCTAGTGGTTAGTATGTCGGCCTGACAGTCAAGAGGTTGAGGGTTCCAATGCCCGTTGGGGCATGTCTTGGAGTTTCTCCCCGTGTGTGTGGTACTTCTTCGCACATACTAAAAACATGTATGTTAGGTTAATTGGAGTAAACATGAGTGTGAATGATTTTTTTGATTACAGTTGAAACTCAAAAAACTAGAATATTGTGCAAAAGTGCATTCGTTTCAGCAATTCAACTTCAAATGTGAAAATAATATGTGATATAAAGGCATTACATGCAAAGTGAAATATGTCAAGCCTTTATTCCTATAATTTTTCAATTTTAAGTTTTCATAAGATGAAAGCCGTAATCGGCGAAATTATATCAAAAGAAGGCTTGAAATATCTTGAGTTGCATGTTATGAGCCCATGTCATGTATTTGTTTTACCTTGTAAATCTAATCGCTAGAATAAACGAACCTTTGCACGATAATTACATTTTTTGACTTTCATCCGCACTGCAAGTGTTGCCCCGGATATAAGAAAACCTCTAACATAATATAACGTCCCTTTTTTCAGGATGCATTTTTGGATTTCATTAATCATGTTATATTAATTGGTTGTCCAACCCTAATGATCATGATTATCTTAAAATTAACTTCTAAGGTGCTCTTATCCTGTCAGTAAGATAAGAGTTAAACCAAGAAAAGGCTAAGTCTGACATACCAATATGTGTTTTGATACGTTCTAATAAAATGTTATGATCGACGGTATCGAAAGCAGCGCTAAGATCAAGTAGCAGCAACATGGATGACGCATCAGCATCCATCGTTAGCAATAGATCATTAGTCATTTTTGCGAGGGCTGTCTCCGTAGAGTGATTTGTCCTGAAACCAGACTGGAAGGGTTCACATAGATTGTTAGACGCTAGGTGTTCATTTAGCTGTTGTGCAACAATTTTTTGGAGGATTTTCAAAATAAAGGGAAGGTGGGCCGGCCGTTAGTTTACCATGAGGTCAGGATCGAGGTTAGGTCTTTTGAGCAGAGGATGAATAACCGCTTTTTTGAATGCTAGGGGAACAGTGCCAGAGGAAAGTGATACGTTTATCATATTTAGCACTGATGGTCCTAATATTACATACAGCTCCTTGATAAGTTTCCCAGGAAGTGGGTCAGTAAACATGTTGTTAGTTTTGTCCCATTTACACGTCGCAGGAGTTCCTCTAATGTTATTTCATCAAAAAGAGAGACTGTTTTGGAGGGCAATATCCGTCATATATATACAGTTGTATCTGTGTTAATAGAACCCAGTTGTAGCTGGGACGCTTTGTCTTTAATCTCCTTTCTAATGAGTTCAATTTTCTTATTAAAGAAATTCATAAAGTCATCTGCCGAGTGGGTGGAGCCACTGGGGGGAGTCCCTTGTTGGGTTAGCGATGCTACTGTACTGTTTTACCATATTTAACAAATATATTTAATATTTTTGGCCACTCTAACCTTGCACAGAGTTTGAACAGTAACAATGTCTTTGAATATAGGAACATAAAACACTGTACTTTATTTAAGTGATTCTTTGGCAAACCACTAGATGGAGTGCGCATACGTTAACCTGACTCTCGCCAGATCCTTGTAGTTCGCTGAGCTCCACACAAGGATCTGGGACTTCTCAATAAGGAGATGTATTTCAGAAGGCGGGGCCTTGTAAAATAAATCATTGTATGTGCAGCTGAGATAGGCTCCAGCACCCCCCGCGACCCCGAAAGGGACAAGCGGTAGGAAATGGATGGATGGATAAACCACTTGTCCGTTATCTTGAATGACGTGCTACTTCAACCACTCACATCGAAATCAACCCGTGACGCTGGTGAGAGCGACGGTGGGAAATCCAAAACAGAACAGCCGACATATTGGATAACGACAAAGCGAAAAGTTAGAGAAATTTTACTGAAACAACGCAGCATTGTCAGTAGTCGATCGATGTCGCAAAACAGTTGCAATAGCAGAATCAATGTCAGCACACGACTCCTTGCTGCGTGCCACCATTGTTTGAATCAAACAGTCGCTTTGGCGCTACGTCACATCTATGAAAACCCTAAATTGTCATTTAGGGCTTTGAACCGATGTAAATCTGCTGTGTTTGTAAGCTTACCTGTGGTAATGAGGACAAGCGCTACAGAAAATGAATGAACGTTCATTCGTAATATGCAGAATGAACACAGTCTTAAATGTGTTTTTTAAGCAGAATTACCAGTAATGACTTCCTTGTTCCACTAAAAATGAAGCACCCATCTAATTTTAGTTTTTTAATGCAGCATTATGGAGGCTAATTGTGACCGGAGGCAGGAAACATACCAAAGCCTATTCACTTTAAATGACAACAATAATGTTGCTCTGGCAGTTTGGCAAGTAATCTACTGTGGATGTCAGTTAAGAAGAACAAAACCTTAAGTGTGCCGTTTTTGTTTTTCAGCATAATTGCCAGTGATAGTCTTCCCGTTCCACTAAAATGTTTTTGTTTAAATATCTGCATTACGCAGGTGTCAAACTAAAGGGGCCGTGGGCCAAATATGACCACATCATTTTAGGTGGTCCTGGTGCATTATTTTATGTATTATGCCGCATCATTTTTTGTGTTATGCCGCATTAATTTATGTGGCCTGCAAAAAAAGACTGGAAATCATACAGCACTCTTTGAATAAATGCATATATTATTCTTTTTCACTTTAATATTATCTGATTCTGATCCTGCAACCAAGTTATCAATCAACCTGTTAGTAAAAATTATAGTAATGAAAAAGAGCTTCCTATGCAAATTGTGTAACGAGGCTATTATACATTTATATATATATTTGTTCACTGTTTTTTTTTTTTTTTGTCCTGTCCAGCTTCTCAGGCAAATCATACTGTTGATGTAGATGCCCCATATCGACTGTACAAATTTACTTTACAAAAGAGAAGTGTGGGATACTTCTCTTGTTGCCTTATTTGTATTTGACATTATTAAATGGATTTATATTATTATTTGGTGCAGGAGGGGATAGAAAGAGAAAAAAAGGGGATAAGACAGACATGGCAACAACAAGTACAACAACAGCAAACACAACAATAACAACAACAACGACAATAGAACAACATTCAATGGACAAACAATCTCCCACGGGACACCAAACAATATCTCACGGTACACTAGTGCAGTGTTTTTCAACCGCTGTGCCGCGGCACACTAGTGTACCGTGAGATATTGTTTGGTGTGCCGTGGGAGATTATGTAATTTCACTTAATTGGGTTAAAAACATTTTTGGCAAACCAGTAATTATAATCCGCAAATGTGCCGTTGTTGAGTGTCTGTGCTGTCTACAGATCGGCAGAGTAACCGTGTAATACTCTTCCATATCAGTAGGTGGCAGCAGGTAGCTAATTGCTTTGTAGATGTCGGGAGCATGGTTTGTCGTGATCACAATATGCAGACGACAGCGGGAGGCAGCATGCAGGTAAAAAGGTATCCTACGCTTAAATAAAAAATAAACAAAAGGTATTGAAGGTTAGGGATGGCTATTCAAAACAAAACTAAAACTAAACTGGCTGCAAAGTAAACAAAAACAGAATTCTGGACGACAGCAAAGACTTACAGCGTCTGGAGCTGAGAGGGCGTCCACAAAGTACATCCGTACATGACATGACAATCAACAACATAATAGGAGCGCAAGACAAGAACTAAAATCCAATATACATAACCTATTCCAGGATAGAGATGCTCACCATAGTTACAGTCTGAGTCTAAGAGGAAACAACAAATTATATTTGCCTAAATTTAGAACAACTTTAAAATCAATGTGCATTTCAGTGCGTGGAGTCACTCTGTGGAACAACTTAGGGGACGAGTTAAAAACCTGTTCTAACATGATTCAATTTAAAACACTTTAAAAAAGAAGTACTGAAGAAGTACGAGGAGGAAAGAGAGTGATGCCCTCAGCACAGAGCGATGAGAGAGAGGTGTATGGTCAGAGAGTGTTTGGGCCTGTGTGTGTGTGTGTGTGTGTGTGTGTGTGTGTGTGTGTGTGTGTGTGTGTGTGTGTGTGTGTGTGTGTGTGTGTGTGTGTGTGTGTGTGTGTGTGTGTGTGTGTGTGTGTGTGTGTGTGTGTGTGTGTGTGTGTGTGTGTGTGTGTGTGTGTGTGTGTGTTTTGTCTCGTCTTGTCTTGTCTCATAGTAACAGTGGCACTATTGTATTGTTAGTGTACAGGAGCTTTTCTTGCTTTTGTTTGTATAGCATTGTTCTTGTATTATATTGTTCATGTTAAATGTGGAATGGGTGAGAGGGGTTGGGATATTATAAGCATCTGCTTCATCCAACCCCTTTTCAAGCCTTGCATAAATGTCTCTGCCAAAATGTAAAAAAAATGTGTGTTGTTGTACTGTGCAGGTTTAAAATAAATACTTCAATTCAATTCAATTCACTGCCGTTGTGTCCTTGGGCAAGACACTTTACCCACCTGCTCCCAGTGCCACCCACACTGGTTTTAAACAGTCTTTTAAATTGAATCATGTTAGAACAGGTTTTTAACTCGTCCCCTTGTTCCACAGAGTGACTCCACGCACTGAAATGCACATTGGTTTTAAAGTTGTTCTAAATTTAGGCAAATATAATTTATTGTTTCCTCTTAGACTGTAACTATGGTGAGCATCTCTACCCTGGAATAGGTTCTGTATATTGGATGGTAGAGAGTTTTGGGATGCCCTAAACATAATTTGAGCAGTTTTAAAGTTGATCACATCGTGCAGTTTAAGTTGCTTTAACTCCGTGAATAGTGGATTTGAATGATGTCGGTAGTGAACATTGGACACAATCCTAATGGCCTTTTTCTGTAGAGTGACTAAAGGCTGTAGATGGGATTTATAACAATTTCTCCAGACTTCAACACAATAGTTTAAATATGACATAATAAATGAATGATACAATAACAGCAGAGCATTGGTGTTCAATAAATGACATGATCTCCTCATCATTCCAACACCTTCAGCAACTTTTGTCCTCAGGTAATTTATATGTGGCTTCCATGAGATATTTTCATCTATTACCGCTCCTAAAAATGAATTTTGTTGAACATATTCTATTGGTGTATCATCAATAACAATCCTGACTAGGATGGCGGAAGCGGGGGTCGAACCTGGAACCCTCAAGTTGCTGGCACGGCCACTCTACCAACTGAGCCATTCCGTGTGTGTATGTATATATATATATATATATATATATATATATATATATATATATATATATATATATATATATATATATATATATATATACACAGTATATATATGTGTGGGAAAAAAATCGATTCGAATTCGAATCACGATTCTCACGTGTGATTCAGAATCGATTCTCATTTTTTAAAAATCGATTTGATTTTTTAAAAATATATAATGTATTTTTTTTATTTTTTTAATTAATCAATCCAACAAAATAATACACAGCAATACCATAACATCCATCCATCCATTTTCTACCGCTTATTCCCTTCGGGGTCGCGAAGGGCGCTGGAGCCTATCTCAGCTACAATCGGGCGGAAGGCGGGGTACACCCTGGACAAGTCGCCACCTCATAGCAGGGCCAATACCATAACAATGCAATCCAATTCCAAAACCAAACCCAACCCAGCAACACTCAGAACTGCAATAAACAGAGCAATTGAGAGGAGACACAAACACGAAAAGTAGTGAAACAAAAATGAACATTAACAACAGTATCAATATTAGTTACAATTTCAACATAGCAGTGACTAAAAATCCCTCATTGACATTATCATTAGACATTTATAAAAAAAAAAAAAAAAAAGAACAATAGTGTCACAGTGGCTTACACTTGCATCACATCTCATAAGCTTGACAACACACCGTGTCCAATATTTTCACAAAGATAAAATAAGTCATATTTTTGGTTCATTTAATAGTTAAAACAAATTTACATTATTGCAATCAGTTGATAAAACATTGTCCTTTACAATTATAGAAGCTTTTTACAAAAATCTACTACTCTGCTTGCATGTCAGCAGACTGGGGCAGATCCTGCTGAAATCATATGTATTGAATGAATAGAGAATCCTTTTGAATCGGGGAAAAAAATCGCCCTAATATATATATATATATATATATATATATATATATATATATATATATATATATATATATATATATATATATATATATATATATATATATATATATATATATATATATATAATTATATATATATATATACTTGAAAATATATACACCCCCTGCTACCCGCTCACCCCACCTCAACCCCCCCAACCCCGCCCACATCTCCCGACACATGTCCATCTAGCCCAGGGGTCGGCAACCCGCGGCTCTAGAGCCGCATGCGGCTCTTTAGCGCCGCCCTAGTGGCTCTCTGGAGCTTTTTCAAAAATGTATGAAAAATGGAAAAAGATGATGGGGAAAAAAAAACATTTTTTGTTTTAGTATGGTTACTGTAGGAGGACAAACATGACACAAACCTCCCTAATTGTTACAAATCACACTGTTTATATTAAACAGGCTTCACTGATTCAAGTATTTGGCGAGCGCCGTTTTGTCCTACTAATTTTGGCGGTCCTGGAACTCACCTTAGTTTGTTTACATGTGTAACTTTCTCCGACTTTCTAGGACGTGTTTTATGCCACTTCTTTTTCTGTCTCATTTTGTCCACCAATCCTTTAACGTTGTGCGTGAAGACACAAAGGTGAGTTTTGTTGATGTTATTGACTTGTGTGGAGTGCTAATCAGACATATTTGGTCACTGCATGACTGCAAGCTAATCGATGCTAACATGCTATTTAGGCTAGCTATATGTACATATTGCATCATTATGCCTCATTTGTAGCTATATTTGAGGTCATTTAGCTTCCTTTAAGTCCTCTTAATTCAATTTATATCTCATGACACACTATCTGTATGTAATATGGCTTCTAATTTGTTGCGGCTCCAGACAGATTTGTTTTTGTATTTTTGGTCCAATATGGCTCTTTCAACATTTTGGGTTGCCGACCCCTGATCTAGCCCAATGTGGGTATTTATTTCATATTTGTTTAGGTTGTGTGTTGAGAGGGTATTTATTTATAGCCTTCTGTCCGGCCAAAGGTGGGTGGGGTGCATGTGCCGTGGGCAGGGCTGTCCGCACAGCGCCTCCGGTGGCCGAGAGCGGCATCGCAGAAGCAGCAGGACCGCTGCGACGAGCCACTGTGCGCCGACAGGAGGGATGTGACCCCGGAACAGGACGCCTTCCGACATCAACACTCCATTCAAACACAGCGCACAAGAAAGAAAAGCTGGACCAGGAGGGGTAAGCTCAACTTTTCATTCCTCTCTATCATTACCGACTGGAGGTTGGAAGTCTTTTATGGCTTCCGGTGGTGTTTACGCTCGTCACCCAGCGGCGGCACCTGGACGGTGTTTCGCCCCCCAGAGGAACTTCTTCATTCAAGGCTTTTGTCTCCGGTATGCTAGCGAGCTAGCTCGGCTGCTGGTTAGCATGGGCGACTTTGCTCGGGGTGGCGTGCGTACGTCGTGGTATTCATTTACACGTTTAGCCTCGTCGAAAACACGAACCGTTTGTCCCCGGCTTTGTCCACGCTTGAAAAAAAAAGGTTGAAAATGGTGACGAAAATGGAAGGAATGTTTAGAGCTCGCTAGCGGCAGCGCTGCTACAATTTGAACGTCCTGCCATGCCAGAACCATTCGCTGCAGTTGTCTTTTTAACTCCTTTTAAAGTCCATTTTCCTGCTCTAAATTGCCTTCCCACTCGATACACAAGTTGACATTAACGGGATAACTCACATTATGCCGGTATCTCGTTTAACAGGTAATATACTTTAAGTTGAACTACGTATTGCCCCGAATATAAGACAACCCATGACTTAATACAACACCCTTTTCAGGATGCGTTTAGGATTTTGTAAAAACCACGTTTCAGCAACATTTGGTTGTACAGTAATTACCACTGTTAGTTCAGTTTCAGTTTACTTCGAACATGCATACGATACAATGTAATGCATCACACATTTCCAGTTGTTTCATTACAGCACGTCCGAAAAGGAGTAGGAAGAAGCACAGCTTATTTCATCCTACCCCTTTTCATATAGCAATTTTATCCAATTTTCTTGTTCTCTGTAACAGAACAGTGAACAAATTAGATTTTAGTTTTAGATTTATTGGTCCCCTTGGGGAAATTCATTGTCACTGCCTTACATTTGAACAATAGACATTACACATCACAAAAAGACATCCTACATGACCAACACACATTTACAGGCTTGTCAGACAGGTCGGCCGGGCCTGCTGTTAAGGGCGGATATAGCTGCAGGGATAAGGCTTTTCCTGAGGCGGGCCCTCCGGAATTTGATAGTTCTGTACCTGCGCCCTGATGGTAGTGGGATGATGTACTGGTGTAGTGGGTGGGTGATATCCTGGACTATTGTTTTTGCCAGTCGAGTGATGGACCTGTGGTTTAAGTCTGAAATGTTGGGTGTGGGTAGGCCGATGATTTTAGCTGCTATGTTTGTAATGCGTGTGAGTTTGGTCCGGTTGGTTACAGAAAGCATGGTGAAAAAACATGTGGAACAGTACATAAGGATGGGTTGAACAATGAATATATATATAGAAAATAAATAATATACCATAGTAAGTAGAGATGTCCGATAATATCGGACTGCCGATATTATCAGCCAATAAATGCTTTAAAATGTAATATCGGAAATTATCGGTATCGGTTTCAAAATTATCGGTATTGGTTTCAAAAAGTAAAATGTATTACTTTTTAAAACGCTGTTGTGTACACGGACGTAGGAAGAAGTACAGAGCGCCAATAAACCTTAAAGGCACTGCCTTTGTGTGCCGGCCCAATCACATAATATCTACAGCTTTTCTCACACACAAGTGAATGCAATGCATACTTGGTCAGCAGCCATACAGGTCACACTGAGGGTGACCGTATAAACAACTTTAACACTGTTACAAATATGCGCCACACTGTGAACCCACACCAAACAAGAATGACAAACACATTTCGGGAGAACATCAGCACGGTAACACAACATAAACACAACAGAACAAATACCCAGAACCCCTTGCAGCACTAACTCTTCCGGGACAATATACACCCCCCGTTACCGCCGCACCCCCATCAACCCCGCCCACCTCAACCTCCTCATGCTCTCTCAGGGAGAGCATGTCCCAAATTCCAAGCTGCTGTTTTGAGGCATGTTAAAAAAAAAATAATGCACTTTGTGACTTCAATAATAAATATGGCAGTGCCATGTTGGCATTTTTTTTCCATAACTTGAGTTGATTTATTCTGGAAAACTTTGTTACATTGTTAAATGCATCCAGCTGGGCATCACAATAAAATTAGGCATAATAATGTGTTAATTCCACGACTGTATATATCGGTATCGGTTGATATCGGAATCGGTAATTAAGAGTTGGACAACATCGGATATCGGCAAAAAAGCCATTATCGGACATCTCTAACAGTAAGCAAACAAATATTAAATACATAAATAATCTGTCTCAATAAAAAAAAAGGGGTTCAAGATGTTCATCATAATTCTTGTTCTGTGTACTTTGTGAACACTTGTAGTTTGAACAGTCTCTTAAACTGAATCATATTGGTGCTTTGTTTGATTTCTTTGGTGAATCCGTTCCATAATTTAATTCCACATACAGATATGCTAAAGGTTTTAAGTGTTGTACGAGCATACAAATGTTTTAAATTAGATTTTTCTCTAAGGTTATATTTCTCCTCTTTTGTTGAGAAGAATTGTTGTATATTCTTGGGTAGCAGGTTATAGTTTGCTTTATACAAAATTGTAACTGTTTGCAAATGCACCAAATTGTTGAATTTAAATATTTGTGATTTAATAAATAAAGGGTTTGTACGACTCCGAAAGGGACAAGCGGTAGAAAATGGATGGATGTTCTCTATATCCAACATTATGTATTATTCTAATTGAGCTTTTTTGTAACACAGTTAGTGAATGAAGCACTCATGTGTAGTTGTTTCCCCATATTTCTACACAATAACTCAGATATGGTAACACTAGCGAGCAGTAAAGAATATGAAGTGATTTTTGGTCTAGAACATGTTTAGCTTTATTCATTATTGACGTGTTTCTTGCTACTTTATGTTGTATATTTTTTACATGAGATTTCCAATTCATTTTATCATCAATTATTACACCCAAAATTGTGTTTTCTTATACCCTTTCAATGTCTACTCTGTCTATTTGTAATTGATTGGTTTCGGGTCAGACTGTGGTAAATGAATATTCGCAAAGTAGGAATTCCAAATTAAATATTATCATAGCGAGTGCATGAAAAACAATTTATGGCCTTCTAAATATATGAGGGTCATCTAGACATTAATAACAACACCCACATAGTCATCTTTACACTTGTTTAAATTCAATATAGGGCTCGAAAGGGCAGTTGAATTTGCAATGCACTGTGGGGCCGTAATAGCCATTTTTCCTGACCAAAGCTTTTGTTTCCGTTGCTGTACTGTATGCGCGGTAATGTGAGGGAGAGGAACAAACTGGAATAAAATGAATCGCACAAAATAAAAGGAATCAAGGGTTCATATCGAGTCTGTATCTAGATACTGTATGTACCCTTTCACAAAGGCTTTCTACCACAAAAAAATTAGTAAAATTGGTGGAATTGATCCATACAAGCAAACCAATGACCAAGAGACTTACCGTAAGTAAGCTGCCGCCATTGTCCAATGCAAACTTGGCTATATATCTCATTAGCGGAGTCAGTTTTTATACCGGTTAAAAATTTCAGAATGCAAAGTGTGTTAAGGTTCATCGTCCGTTCAAATTGCGCGTAATCTGCAGCTTTAATTTCTTATGCGTTAGAAATGGAGTGAGGGTGCCAAACCTCATTTCATAAGCATGTTTCTCTGGAAACAAATAAGACCATTATTACTTCTAAACACATTGATCACTGTGCTACTGTTCCGAAAGTAAAGAATCCATCCATCCATTTTCTACCGCTTGTCCCTTTCGGGGTTGCAGGGGGTCGCTGGAGCTTATCTCAGCTGCATTCAGGCGGAAGGTACACATGCTTTTTTCAAAAATACTGTATATTGTTTGCAGCAAGCAGCGAGCTTGACTAACGTTAACAGCCTACTAAATGTTACGTGTGAAACAGAATAAAACATGCTTTGATTTAAACTTACCAGTCTGAAAATGCCCTGAACACACCAATGTGTACCAGGTGATGGCATAGGTGACGTTTCATCGTCTAACAGCGGCTGTCCAAGCTATTCGCTGTCTCTTTATTTGCTCACTAAACCGAGTTCCTTGGCTTTACGTTCACGCTGGAAATGAGGAAAAATCTCACCAAATAGATGTTTTTTTCCTGAACCATCCATCCCTCCATCCATTTTCTACCGCTTATTCCCTTCGGGGTCACGGGGGGCGCTGGAGCCTATCTCAGCTACAATCGGGCGGAAGGCAGGGTACACCCTGGACAAGTCGCCAACTCATCACAGGGCTTTCCTGAACCAATCATAACAATTGTAGAAGTTAATGATGCCGCACATTCGCGCCACGTTTTGAACTACTCAAAGAAAAGAACCTGACTTTAGCACAAAGTCTTGCATTCGGTCGTGTAAATAAGCTATTCAGATGCCCGCAAGACCCACAATTCACTGTGTTTACTACATCACACTTACACGCCCTATAGAAATGCTGCCTGAGGTTGAGCCAGGTACTGAACTGCGGGCTCTGTTTGGTTTTGTCTCATCTCGTGGAAAAATACCACTGTAATGTTGATATTTTCAGTTCATTTAGACATTTTATGCTTGAAAATGCCTAATTTAGGCCCAAAATACGTAGAATGTACTTTAAAAGGCAAACACGAAAAATCTGCGATATATTGAAGCTGCAAAATTTGGAGCGCGATGTGGCATCAATGCATCTGTTTTTTGCTAAGGCCGTGTTAAAGGGATGTAATGCAATGAAATCTTCATATCACGGTTATCGTAGTCCTGGGTAATACAGCCCAGGACTACTTTTTCCCCCCTACTTTAAAGAAACCATTGAATTCAAATGACAGAGATATTTCAAAACACGTTTTTTTATTTTATTTGATCAAAAACTAGTATATTGATATGACATTTTGCATCTTACTCTTAGCAAAATTCTAATTAGTATAATATTGTTATTTTTAAACCAGATATGAATTGTACTTGTTATTGGATACATTTAAAAAAATTTAAATGAGAACTTCCCTTGAAAAGAAATACTTCAGCTTGAATACAATAAGTCTGTTAACAAAAATGTAGGATTGCACATTGCATGCAAATAAACAATAATCTTCAACATTGAGATCAATAAAGTGTAAACTTAAAACATCTGTTTTGAATATCGTACTTCTGTAAATAAAGTGTAATACTATAGATTGTATCCAAATAAATAATGAAGTAAAACATTGAGAGGACTTAAGTTTGTTTCAGTAAGTGGATAAAGTAAACGCAGCCTTTTTCATTCACACATCTTGGCGGTGTGCAGAGCAACCACTTTAGTGTTCAGTCTACGCATTGTTCTTCTGTCTCATCATACATGGTATCATCATGCATACTTTGTGTAAATGATTCCACCATAGTAGGGTGATTTTTAGCCTGTAGAGTGTTTGTTGTTACGATCTTGTTTGCCTCGTAAAGACTTGCATTTCCCACACTCGGCTGGAGGCTTTGGTTTCAAAAGCTGGAATAAGTTTGTGGTGCTGCTGCCTTTTTGAATGAAACTTTGCACCGTTCAGTCACTTGTTCTCCACCTATTGCTGCAAAACCAAAGTACTGACAACACTTTTCTTTTGAGCAAACGTCTTGCTCTCGTTAGCATTAGCTATGTTTTGCTATGTGTGCCGCTAAGGAAGCAAGGGGACGGCGGAAGCTACGGAAACTCCTAAGGGGAAAAATAGTTTTTTGAATTGTTTAAATCGTATGCAACAAAAAACTCAATCATATCGATATATCACCAAGGGCTAGGTTATCTTGACCAAAATTATCACGGTTATCATTATTACCGTGGTATTGTTGAATGTGCTCAAAAAGTACTAATGCACACTGAATCTTTTAAACCAAATTATTTTTAATAACTAAGACAAATTAGACACAGTGTTAGAAAACCCAATTTTTTCTTGTTTTGTGTTTCTTATGCTTCACTGATTGTTTTTGTCGTAATATTTTATCCGTCTTACACTTCAATTTCTCAGCATACGAGACAAGGGGTTTGAAACTACATTGTAGAAGAATAAACATATATTTGTCCATTCACTTTTAAATGTTTGGTTTGCTGCATTAACTTTTCTTACTTTGGAGAAAGCCATGTTCCTCTCTTTCGCTTCCCATTCACTTTTAAAAATGTTTTTATTTTGAGTGACGTAACAATGATAACTTGTAACTATGCCTACAATCTGTCGCTGTGATCACCTTCTACAATGGTCTGCACTGTTATACTGTTTTTTAATTTTATTTAAAAAAAATTCATGTCCTGTCCAGCTACTCAGGCAAATCATATTGTTGATGTAGATGCCCATATCTTCTGTACAGAATTGCTTTATAAAAGAGAAGTGTTGGATACTTCTCCTGTAACCTTATTTGTATTTGACTTTATTAAATTGATGTATTTAATGTTTGTCGCAGCCAGTCCGGAGCAGGAGGGGATATAAAAGAAGAAGAAAAATAATACAAAGGGGGAAATTGTGAGGACAACAGGGGGATAAGACAAAGACGACAACAACAAAACACAATAATTACAGAAAAACATCGGCAAATGTGATATGTACAAATATGATAGCAAAAATTATGTTGTACTGTTAAAAAAAAGTGCTTTCACATGGTACAGATATGGTGCCAAGGTCCATCATGTGGTGATTGCAGGTTAAGACGGTGACAAAAAGTTTTAGGCTATTTAGTAGGGGTGTCAAAAAAAAGATTGATTAAATAAAATGTCTTGTTTTTTTATCTGTCCTGTCCAGGTACTCAGGCAAATCATATTGTTGATAGAGATGCCCATATCTGCTGTACATATTTACTTAAGAAAAGAGAAGTGCTGCCTTATTTGTGTTTGACATTATTAAATGTTTGAGTAGAATTTTATTAAATAAAAGCCAATTTTCTTTTAAGTAATATAGAAATTTATCAGAGCTGTTTGTCTATTTTATGGAAGAAGGTAGTTAATCATAGAACCGGCACCCTATGTTGTTAAAAAATTATTGGTTTAGAATCGAGAATCGCTACCCTCAAAAATCAGTTGAATCGTTGTGTCCAAAGATTCACAGCCTTACTATTTAGCCAAAATGACAGTTTTTTTTATTTAAAATGTAACATATTTGACTGTCATATGAAAAACACAAGGCCCCCTGTTTTCATTTTAGCAAAAGTCGCTATAAAACTGCAAAAGGTCAGGGACGCTTGGCCAAGATAATGCACGCTTTTTTGTAAATGTGCAGTAAAGTGGTGTACTTGTAGTGTACTCCAATTAATGCCTCGTATGTATCCATGCTTTTTCAACCATGAAAGCACCTCAGTTGGTTTTCTTGTTGAAATCTGCTAATGGCACATATCCTTAATGGCTTTTCTATTTTTGGATCATGCCTGCATGGATGCATTGTGCCACCCTGCCTCACAGTGTCCGCTTTCTGCATGTGCGATAGCTGACAGCCATTTATGTATTGTAGCTGGCACTGTTTCAGGAGCATTGGGATAAGCTGCAGCCCCATGGGGGTCAAGTGCTGGCAGATAGCAGGCTTGCGCTACAGGGTGGTTAGAGTTACTGGGGTGGATTTCGTTTGGCTGGATCCGGCTTTTTCTGTTATTTTCTCAACATGCTTAACCCCAGGTTGCTCATCAGTTCCCTATGAGCTGATGAGTGGGCTCCGGATCACCTCACAGCCTCCTGCTTGAATTGGCACAAGCTGTTGACGCCCTGTCAGCATTACCAGGCCGTAGAGGAGCTTCCTGTGGTCTGTCACCGTGGTTCCAAAACTGCATGTGTCATTTTTGTGGCTAAAACACACCCTGTCCAAACGAACAGATGGTTCCATGAGACATTGAATTGTTTCAACCATTCCATTGCACCAAAATTGAGCATTCAAACCTCCATCACCTGGGGAGGGGATACCGGGGGGGCGCATGTGACCTCGAGGAACATGCTTTTTTTTCGTACTAGAATATGACGAATCGTATGTAGCACTTGGCTTAACTGTAACCACGGTGGGAGACGTGGAAAGGCCTGTATGTTGTTTCCTTTCATTTTAATAAACTTACAATGTTATGCAGATGTTGTAACAATTTTAT
The DNA here is from genome assembly GCF_033978785.1 of Entelurus aequoreus. Taxonomy (NCBI): domain Eukaryota; kingdom Metazoa; phylum Chordata; class Actinopteri; order Syngnathiformes; family Syngnathidae; genus Entelurus; species Entelurus aequoreus. The sequence goes on from NC_084737.1 coordinate 66,956,408, forward strand.
AGACATTATACTATTTACTGTCATGGTGGAGAATGAGGCGGCGCAAAATAATTTTCATCTTTTTAAGGGCAGCGTAACAGAAAATAATTGAGAAGCACTGCTTTACATTAACATTGTTATTGGTAGGCCTGGGCAGATAGTCAATAAATCAATTATTTGAACAATAAATTAAAATTAACTCTTCAACTTGTATTGGTTTTCTTTGTCTTTCACTTTCAAACATGGGTGCAAGAGAGTTCACTCTGTGCATCACTCTGAGGGCCTGAGCACTTTTATTCAATAGCAGAATTTAAGGAACAGAGTGAGCCCTCTTGTCAGTCATCATTAATCTTTGTCTCTGTGGGTGGAGGCGGGACTGCTAGCTTTACACACACAGGATGCCCCGCTAGTCATGACACGCTAGTGGGGACAAAAGGTGATTGCAAAGTAACATTTACCAGGAATATTTCGGCTTTAAACCGAATGAGCTGGATGAGCCCATCAACAAGGACGAACAAGTAAGAATGCAGAATTTTGTTAGAATTTGCTAGCAACTAAAAAGACAACAAAAAAAACCATCCCACCTATTTTTCTTTTTTTTTTAAACTGCACTTCAAGATGTTCAATATCAATTGAAGGGCCATTTTTTTCTAACAGTGATTGAGAGTACATTTTATTTACGGGGTGTGAGTCAGTCATGATGCATGCAGTCACATCCTTCCCAATGCCCAACCCACCATCAAAAATTTTAGGAAGATCGGAGCATGTGGAAGGATGTTATAATCGTTATAAATGTACACCACAAATGGGCGAAACTGGCACCACAGCAGTTATACAGTTGTGTCTTACCCAATGCCAAGACCAAAAATCTCAGGAAGATCGGAGCATGTGGAAGTATATTATGGCTGTTATGATTTTCCACCACAAGAGGGTAATATTGATGTGGATATCAACGTGTAGTTGACGGTATGGCAGTTTTGGGGATTTTTTAAAAAACGGACCGTAGTCAGACCAATGTGGACCACCTTAGCCATGCTAACTTGAGCATAGCTGTGGGAAAGTCATATTTTAAATCAAAATGTTTACATTTAATATATTTTTCTCCTGTTTATTATTTTTGATGTGTCCTAAAAATATAAATAATTACTAATATTGACCGATATGAGATAGGCTGCAGCCACCCCCGCGACCCTGAGGGGGACAAGCGGTAGAAAATGAGTGGATAAATAAAACACATATATATTGTGATACAGTTTTCAATCACATCGCACTGCCCGAGCCTGTTATTGACGTTTGATATTATGCCTTTCTTCATTGCCCTCCAAATTTACGTTGTTTTAAAAAGTACTTCAATTGATTTAGACAAAGTTTAGCGGGCAGACTTTGGTTAAAATGGGAGTTAGTTATAACTTTGTCTCACATTTGTTAGCTAGCTAGCAAGATAACTGGCCAAATATGTTCTTGAGTTGAGATTGCATCCTTCACATCTGACATTCCCCCGCTTTAAATGCTCCTGTATCACAGATGCAGTGTCATAAAAACAAGATCTGCTTTGCAGAATGAGCAAAATATTGTTTTTAACAAGAATAAGAGGTACTGTTTCCACACATTACATATTCTTGCCATTGATGTTGTTCCAGTGGCCGCTCTGACTTGCTTACCTTCAGAATAACCCAAGTGATGATGTTAGGACATACAAGTACAACCCATTAGGACTATTGCTGGCAAATGAATTTATCGGTGACAAATTTTATTGTCGGTCTTTGTCAACAGTGTCTACGAGTGGTTGTACTCCTAATGCTAACAATAATATTGATTATAGTTTGTGGGACAATATATCGTCCAGCCAAATGTGTTATCAGCCCAGGCCTAGCTATAGTTTCTCTTGCACAGAGCTCACATCATGATTCTAAAATAAGAATTTGATGTTCTGCCTTGGCGTTAATGCATTTGAACTTCTGCAACCCAATCCCCAAGGGAGAAACTTTAAGGTTTTCAGCTTCTGTTGCAGTTCCTTTGAGGATCCCAGAGCAAGAAGTAAAGATTTTGGGAGACCCTCAAACAGATTTAACTATGACTGATGACGTACTTTATATTACTCAAAGGTGGCACAATTACAACAAAACAGCATTGATGTACTCCATTTGAAAAAATATGAAAGGAAGGTGGTTTTTCTGTAATGGTAAAATATATATAAGTATCACTCTGGACAAGTCGCCACCTCATCGCAGGGCCTATACAGATTGACAGACAACATTCACACTCACATTCACACACAAGGGCCAATCAACCTATCCCCAGGTGCATGTTTTTGGAGGTGGGAAGAAGCCGGAGTACCCGGAGAGAACCCACGCAGTCACGGGTAGAACATGCAAACTCCACACAGAAAGACCCCGAACTCGGGGATCGAACCCAGGACCTTCATATTGTGAGGCACATCCACCAACCCCTGTCTCACCGTGCTGCCCATGTAATCCTAATAAGCTAAACTAAAAACAGTAAAGTTTCATGATATGATTGTCTACTGTGATGTACTTGTTACGTCCAAGCTTTAAGGACAGTCAGTCACACATTAAGCAAGCTTTGAACCAGATTGGTTCAGTTGACCAGGATTGTTTGAGTTTATGCCTCAAGTGGTGACAACAAGACATGACCTACTTATCAATCACGTTTTCACAATCCAGTTCATCCTCATTGTTTGCCATTACTGTAGCCATTGTTGTAGGCACGGTCCATGCGAGGAGGCGCCTTTATACAAGGGCAGCTCGCGGGCATCCAGTAAGCGAAAGCAACTGGCTCACGCTGCCCTGAGTCAGTTGGCACAGTTATTACCTCTGCCAAGCACAAAGTTTGAGACAGGAGTTTGTTATTCGTTGTCTGTAGAGCCGCACCGAACAACAATTTCTTTAATAGAATAATCTATTGATTTTTTTTCCCGATTAATCTGTACAATTATTTTCTTTATTTTGTGCAGCGATACAAATTTTACGAAATAATTCCCCCAAAGATACACCAACAATTTTCTTATATCTACAAACTTTAAAATGCATGTTCTTTGTTGTTGTGCTTATTACTGCCACCTACAAGACTGGAGGGATATACTACCACTAATGATGACTGTTGAAATTAGGCTGTTTCTTGCTCTCTTTTTACCCTTTTACAACTGTTGGAGGTAGGATTTGACCACTTTCTTGCATTATTGTGACATAGGTCAGTGCACTACTGAGTGCTATTGTTTTTTTCCTGTATCATAATACAATCTACATTATCAGCAAATAGTAGAGATTATGGGCGCCAATATTTGGCATTTTGAAGTATATCGGTATTGATCTTAATTTCTTTTACAACTACAACAGAACCACATCAGCAGATACAATATATCCACATACAGTATGATACCTCTTCCGTTTTGTTTGTTTTGCTACGGCAACCATCAAGCCTCCGTCCGCAGCGATTGCAGTGTGGGCTCATTAAAGGAGCGAGGCGAGTTTCATGTTCCGTGATTCAATCACATATCAATGCGACATACATGAATGATATTAAGATGGCAGAAAAGATATCCCTGCCAAAAATCCCAACTTCAGAGGAGACTTTTACAAGTAAAGAAGAAGAGGCAGCATTCTTATGCTTAATATCCCGGAAGAAATGCCTGCCAGCTTGACAAATGTGTCATGTATAAACTAAGCGAAGGAGGTTTGCATTGATTTTGTTTAAACGTTTGCAATATTTTAGGGTTCCTTACAAGAAAACCTTACAATTTATTGAACCCATAAACCGCTATAAAATTTAGTAGCTGGTGAGTTATTGTGATGTAGAGAAATACCATATTTTTACAGATTTTCCCAGAAGATTTCCCCATATTTTGAAATGCAAATGTTGATGTTCTTCTGACATGCGTAGAAAATTACAGGGGATTTTAGGTGAAATGACCTGAAATAGCCTGATGATGTTTGGCGCTAAATTAACCACAATATTGGTGCCGCATTAAACATTTTGTTGCTTCTGGTCAGATGATTCCTCAAAAATAATGTTAAAAAACAACTTAAAGCCTTGTCCAGCTGTTTACTTACAAACACTATACATGTTTAAATAACTTTTACTGCAAATAAATATCGGCTCCAAATATTGATTATCGCCCCCCTTGATTACTATAATCTGTATCGGCCCTGAAAAAAGCATATTGGTTGATCTTTAGCAAATAGAAGCTGTCTTATCAGTTTGGGTTTCTGATCAATTGAGAAACCTGAGCGGTGCAAATAAAAAAAAAAATGGGAAGCTAAAAGTTTACTTAACAAAACAAACAACAACCCATTTAGACATCATTATAATACAACAAACAAATGAATGTATGTGAATCTCTGCTATGACTCGGCTGAGTAAATTATGCACTGTAGTGTGTTTTTTTTTTACTTTCTCTAGGTGGTTGGCAGAATGTATTCTTTAAATACATTTTATACACGCAGTCACGTAGCTGCTGTCCAGAACAGTGCCAGGTTGTTGGCAGGTCAGTTTGCGCCCGATGCACCATGCTTGCAGCCCTCATGTTTCTCAAACATGTGCCTTAGTTACTGGGTCAACACAGTAGGGAATTCAAGTTATCGCTACGTCTGGACTTTGAGGGATCAAGAAGAGTTCAAACCTTTACTGACCTTATGATTCAACTCCACTTACTGAAATTTTGGGAGGAGATTTTTTTTTTTACTCATTTGAAGGATTTGTTAAACTGCCCAGTGTTGTTAATCATTTAGACTGCTGATTCAGCCAAATAACTAGCAGCACAAATGGACTGCCATACGTCAGTGGGTTGGGAAGTTTGTGCAGGCTCTGTGGCTGCCCTTCATGACCCTCTGCAAATATCACATTGCATACGGTAATCTACTGGAAGTAGATTCAAATTGCACCACCTGGCCGATGTAGAGTGTTTATGTTTATTTTCTGGATTTGTAAATCTCAGACCTTGAATGCTATGGAATGAATGAATAGACATGTTTAAAATATAATTTTTGGAACATTTTTGAGACATCTTAACATCTTTTTCATATGGCCAATAGCGAATCAGTTTAATTTTTCGAATATTAAAAACCTGATTCAGACATCTGGCATTTACTTGTGTCACCCAGAATATTAGGTCATACAATTATGGACTGTATGTTGGAATATTAATTTGTTATTATACATTTGGGGCGGCAGCTGGAAATAGTTGTAAGGATTGATTTCCTTAATTACCTATTAGGGATTGTATTGATTGCCAGTCTCCAAAATGGACTTCACTAGATGTGTCACCAGTTGCTTTTTAAAACAAATACTATCAGGAGGTTTCCTATTTCTCTGTAAATATAGCTACATGGTAGTTAAGTTGGCAACACTAATCCTTCTTCGATCTTGTTTTTTTGGCAGACCAACGCGTATAAGGTGTTTTAAAAAGTGGAGTTACAATGCACACCAACATCTGCTGTATAAAGTTGTATCGACAAGACAAGTTACATTTACACACATCCATCCATCCATTTTCTACCGCGTATTCCCTTCGGGGTCGCGGGGGGTGCTGGAGCCTATCTCAGCTACAATCGGGCGGAAGGCGGGGTACACCCTGGACAAGTCGCCACCTCATCGCAGGGCCAACACACAGACAGACAGACAACATTCACACTCACATTCACACACTAGGGCCAATTTAGTGTTGCCAATTAACCTATCCCCAGGTGCATGTCTTTGGACACAGCCCCATTATTACACACAGCCCCATTATAATGTGTTAATGAGTGGAAGAGGACAGATTCTTAAAAAATCTATTTATGGCAGTCCAAATTTATTTGTGGCGGCCTTCTAGTGCTATTACTTGAGGTGGAGGAAATAGATGCATCGCAATTCGGACATTGACTATTATAAATTTGATTAGTACACGTCAATAATCGACAATCGATTTATTTATTTTAAATAAAGTAATGCAGACAGTTTGCAAATTTTGGCTGACAGCAGCGAGCCACCTCACTAAGAGATCGGACCAGCTTGTTTATTATGGGGCACTTTGCACAGATTTCCATTAATTTAATAAATGTGGGAATTCATTTAACTATTTGTTATTACAAATGCACTGTTTTTTAAAATTGCAAGTGATAAACGCTTATTTAATGACGAAAACAAATGTAAAACTGCATCAATATACATAAATTAAAGATACATTAATAATCGATTTTTAATTGAATCCTAGCTCCTGAATCGTAACCGTAATTGAATTGTGAGCTGGTCAAAGATTCCCACCTCTAGCTACTACCATGCATGGATTGTTCTGACATTTTTGTTGAGCTTTTGTCAGCGCAGCTATAACTAAGTCTGAGCCCTGATGCCCAGTGGGACTCGGGACCAACATCACAACAGTTGACAACGCAGAAAAGAGAAAGATGGAAGGAGCGCAGACGGGATTAGACCAAAATCAGCATTCAGGAAAGCCTTTGATTACGTTTGGAATATTAGCTGCATGTGTCTGAGCCCAGCTCAGCATCCCTCGAGGGATTAGCGTGGATCCAGCCCACCTTACATCAGACGCACACAAAAGAGCTTGATGGCGTCTTTATTGTTGTCCTTGAAATTCTATGAAATATGCTAACAAGGGGGCAGCACGGTGGTAGAGGGGTTAGTGCGTCTGCCTCACAATACGAAGGTCCTGAGTAGTCCTGAGTTCAATCCCGGGCTCAGGATCTTTCTGTGCGGAGTTTGTATGTCCTCCCCAAAGACATGCACCTGGGGATAGGTTGATTGGCAACACTAAATTGGCCCTAGTGTGTGAATGTAAGTGTGAATGTTGTCTGTCTATCTGTGTTGGCCCTGTGATGAGGTGGCGATTTGTCCAGGGTGTACCCCGCCTTTCGCCCGATTGTAGCTGAGATAGGCTCCAGCGCCCCCCGCGACCCCGAAGGGAATAAGCGGTAGAAAATCTATTTATTTTTCTCTGTTGAGTGACCGACATGTTCACCAATCAGAATTGTTAAGCCTGGCATACTTTGCCTTTTGGCAGATTAACAGTGTTTAAGGAAACATCAAGTTTGTGTGCGCTGCAGTGGAGGCAGCCAGTATGTACGCTAATAAGAAATACCACTTTGCTCCTTGGAAAAAGCAATTAAAATTTTAATGATGACTAGGCCTGGGCCCATAAATGACAATGAAGTCGAAATACTTTGCCGGCATCGATGAATTGCTATATCCGTGTGTGTTTGTTTTCTTAGTCTCCTGCTTCGAGCAGGGAGAAAAAGGCCTCACTCTCTGCATCGCTCTCAGCTCCTGAGTGTGTTTTTTTAACAGTAGAATGAACTGAACAGAGTGGTGAACCCTGTTTTTAGTCATTCACAATCTTTGTCTCGGTGGGCGGAGATCATGGCCGCTCACTTACACACGTAGGAAGAACTTGGAGAGCCTCGCTCCTCGTGACTCAGTAGTTCTGCAAAGTAGTAAAAATTAAGATGAAAAAATATGATTACAAAGCCAAATGTCCCGTTGTGGGAATATTTCAGCTTCAACTTGGATGGCCAATATGAGCCCATCAACACGGACGAGCGAGCGTGAATGCTGTGATTATGTGATGAAAACCAAAAGAAGACAACCCAACGTAATTTTTCCCATTCCGAAAAAATGCACTTTAATATGTTTTTAGAGGTACATTTTTGGTACAGAGATGAGTCCATTTTTTTTGTTTATGTATTTAGGATAACAAAGTTATTTACCTTCCAATTACAGTACAATGGTAAGACATATTACAGTAATGAGGAATATAAGTTTTTGTTTTTAAATCGTTATTTACATTATTAATATATATTATTATGAACACTGTATAGTTCTTATTGGTTATTTATTCAATTTAAGAGCGAGGTGTAGACAAAAGCGCTGAGTCTGTCTGCATGAAGCCAAATATTTTTAAAAGTAAATGATTGCATATTGTTTTAATGTGTAGCAGCTCGGAACAAAAATATGCTGATTGACAGTCTATAAGTAACATGTTTTCTTTCACCAATTTTTTTCCGCAGTTTTATGCATTGATATGTATAAAATATAAAAATCGCAAATCGAATTACAATCGCAATTTTGGAGAGAACAATCGCAATGACATTTTTTCACTAAATCATGCAGCCCTAAAATATTTTGATTCACTTTTGCCGCTTCACTTTTATTTTAGATTATTTGTAGTTTAAGAACTTCACTTCTAGTTAAAACCTAACTAAAAAATGTTTTGTATATTTTTAAAGGGATTGCTTCAAGTGTAATAACTTCACAGACTCATAGTATCCAGAAATTCTCCCAATAAATATTTTTTTTGTTCGATTTATTTTGAAAGTAAGGTAAGAGAAAACAATCATGTTTTTTTTAAACTATTTTTTAGCTTGTTGAAAATACAACTTAAACCGTTTTAAACAGTGCAGCCTGAACACTGAGATGACGCTACAAGATATGTCCACTTTTACAACATCAAACGCAAACATCAAGCAGATCCAAATGCTCCTGCCATTAAAGCACTAGCCCTATTTATACAAAAGATGAATGTAGAACATGATAGCTTTTTGTCTTGGTTGAAACACATGGAAAAATGTTATCAAGGTTCAAAATGGATATGAATTTTAATGAGTCTTTGTTGTATATTGTGTAAACTCAGGGCAGCACCTTCGGGCTATTAGTCATTTATCATCCTCAATACCAACAGGAAACCATTTTTCTAATTCAAAGGATTGTGCTGATCAAATGTATGATCTCTCACCCCCTCTATGGACACCACGAGCATACTGTACATGATGTGGTATGCTTTGGATCATCTTTTTCCCATCATTAAGCGTGGAGTTCTCCTGGGACTTAATATTTTGTAGCTCTAGGACCTTGGTCCAACAGTATGGTCTCCAGATGCTCAGATATGAAAAAAGGCATACACCTCCAGCGACACCCAACACCCCCCATCAATGCGCTCCTTTTCCGTTTTTCGCCAGCTCCCCAATTATGTAGTTCTGCTTCAAAGGCCCTGTCAACATGCATTAGTGCTCCTTTTTACTGTATATTGACCAAAATAAATGCCAGAAGTGTCAGTCACTGCTTATTTTTTAGACAAATTCTTAAAGGCATAACAAATCCTTACTTTCATTCTTTAATATTCTCCTCCCTGGGGTTTATTGTTAATGTCTCATTTAGATGCATTGCTCATTTTCTGTGAATTGTTGCTCTTGCTTATTTAATTTTGCTTATTCAAGCTGAGTCTTGTGCTCGGCGTATGATAGCAGGGATCTAATTCGACAGCAGCTGACCTTGATGTGGTTGGGGGTTTGTGGTGGGGGTGAACATTTTCCTTTTCAGTCATTCGCATTAGTTTTGCCAGCTTCTTTATCACCTTCTAATAAACCCTCCCTTCCTCCTCCTCTTTTGCCTATATTTTTGTCTCTGTAGACTGACAGTGAAAATAGGTCATTACTGTAGTTACACGTAGGATAAGAGATGGAAGGAACAGGCGGGGATGAGAGCTGTAAGAAAACTAACATGAAATATTAATGAGTCTTTCCCAATGTGGAGATGGGACTGCAGAGGGTTTATTTCTGTCTTCTGAGGTCACCATTTTACAAGCAAAACTACACAGCAGTGACAGCACCACACCTGCATTTCTCCAATTCAGTGTAAATGCCTTTAAGCATTCACACTATATTGTTCTACACCAAAATTCATCTATTTATATTCTTATTGTTATTCTTTATTATTATTCTTTTGGCCGCCTCTTACTCCCAAACCGTTCAAGCGATTGATCCCGTTCAGCGCTTTCAGGACATGCGGGCTCATTCAACAAACATTCCCCAATATTATCGGTTTTATAGTAAATCATAATTTTCATGTATTTTGCCTTTTTTTTTTCGGCCACTCCTCCCATATTTTTCAACTAATATAAACCATTCCACCATTAAAACATTCATCTTCATTAAGACAATAAAACTTGGTATATTTTTAATCCCAAAAATTTAATCCCAGTTTTTACAGTTTTCATGATTTTCCAAAATATTGGACAATACAATTGGAACTCATCCAACCATTCTCACTTACGGTTGCCTATTTCTTCTCCCTGAAAATAACCTGGAATGCAAGTAAATGTTCAACACTATCGGAAAACATATGTGTTGTAGTAAAACAAGTCTGAAATGAGCTAATAAGAAATAATTTCGCAGAAATGCATCTTGGGTAATGATATCATTTTGACCTACTGAAGTAAGATTAAACAATGGCAGCAATCTTTGTATTTCAATAAATAATCCCCTTTACAGGTTAATTTGCAATATGTTGTTAGTTTATTTAAGCATTACTCCTTTTATTTAGTTGTACTTTATTTAATGTACTTTATGTGAAACTTTACATTGAAGTACTTTTGTAAAGGCATACATCTAGCAGCACTGCAGCATTTGTAATGGTGCAGTATGGATTCAATCACAAGATAGATACAATTTAGACTACAACCTCTTCATCTCCCCTATCAATGTAAGTAATGGTTTCACTTTTTTTTCTAAATGTTGGCTTGTATGCAAGTTCATGTTTCATACAATCAGGTAACATATTTTATTGTAAAAAAATATGTTATTTTATCCCAAAAATAGCTGAAAATGTTGTAGTGTTGCAGCACAAAAACTTGGGCTAATAAATCAATTCAACCGTTGAATCTCTCCCTTTAACAAAAAAAGTTGGACATCAATCACTGTGACAGCTAGGACGTTTAGCCAAATTCATAACACGTCTGCCTTTCACCCAGGTAATGTGGGTTCAAATCCCGGAGAGACCAGATACATAAATCTTTTAAAAAAAAATAATTTTACATCTTTGAGTCATAGTTTAATGCCAACTATTACGACATACATTTATCATTTTTATAGTCATAGTACATTTCAGTATACTTTCCGATCTTCAACATTAAAGCGATTTTAACATTGAAATAATTTCTACTATCAAAGTATTTCTATATTACAACCATTTCACAGTCCAACTGGTTCTATCCTTCCTTTATAGTCCACCAGCATTGCAACCAGCATTTTTCAATGTTCTAACCATTCCTAAAATAAGTATGTTGATATATCCCCAACATTAAACCGCCCGAATGCAGCTGAGATAGGCTCCAGCGACCCCGAAAGGGACAAGTGGTAGAAAATGTTTGGCTGAGAGGCACGCCTTTCATCCAACTGATGTGGGTTCGATCCCTGAAAGAGACTTAAAAAAACAAGTATTCTAAAAAGATGTTTACATCTATGAGTCATATGAAGAAATACATTTTATTGTAAAGGAAAAAAAAACATTGATTTATACTCAAATAGTCCTGTCGCACTCATATCTTTTTTTAACCAAAGCGGCAAACTGGTTTGAAAGCCTGGCTGTTTAGCACAGTGGTTAGCATGATCAGCTTCCAAGTAGGAGGACCTGGTTCAAATCCCCAACCGCTTGAAAGCATGGACTGACCCACGAGTGTTAATTTAGTAAATTAATTCAGGGATGCGTACTTCCTTGGTATATTTTGCAGCCATTCTCAACGTTTAATTCCAGCTATTATAACATACATTTTTAATTTCTAAATTCATAATACGTTGCAGCTGTTTCCTATCTTCAACATTCACGTTTCTTACAATCACAGCATTTCTACATTGAAACCATCTCACAGTTAAACCGCTTCCACCTTTCCTTATACATTCTACTCGCATTTAAACGAGCATTCTTCAATATTCAAACCATTTCTACTTTTCATTCAAACAAATTCTGACGATCATTTTACATCCCTTCTGCATTTCAGTTCGGCTAAAGAATTTGGGGCATTCACACACAATTTCTACAGAAATTGTATTTTCTAGTTACATGCATAATTGTGTATATACTATAGTGTGTAGTTTCTTCTAGGCAAGCCTAAAATAGACTTTCTGTCAAACAGTAACGCTCAGATGAGACAATGACGGTCAGCAAATTGTTGTCTCTGTCAGACTGTGTCATGCACCCCTGTCATCATGTCAGTTTGAGTGGGGGCATCACCACAAAGAGCTCAAGGGAAAAATGATAGTCTGTCACGGTGTCGGGTGATATTGTTGTCATAGAAACCAAACCCTCGACCAAAGTGCCAAAGAAAATGTTTTTTTGCTGGACTGTTGTACACTACACTAAAGCCTGTAATATACTCTCGCGGTCGTGCACGAAAACTGATATTGTGTACTTAGTATATCGGTGTGCTCTAAAAATAATTACTGAATGTGTGTTTTTCAGCTTATTGTGTTGTTGTTGTTGTGTCCAGAGGAAGTCACACAGTTCGACACCTTTTTGTACTTGTATTGCCAATCTTGTGCTGACCGGTTCAATTCCGACATATTTTTTCTCGTGCACACACGTGTTTTTCTCTCACAACACTTTTCATTCTCCATCAATCGTCTTTTAGGCACGTTATATTTACAAACATTTGTAACTTACAATTGTTACTTAATAGTTTCATCCCATTTTGTAATTGTGGTTCTTTGATCCAAATTTTGCATAGATTTTCTTTTACAGACCATTTTCAAGCTGCTTTCTTACTATCGCTTACTATCGTCCCAGGTGGGCAGAAGCTTGTTAATGGTGTTGGCCCCTCGCTTCCTAATTTTCATAGCCTCTTTCATCCATCTCTTGTATTTATTTATTTATGATAAAATGACTTGACTTATGTATTGATAAAATCGATCGATTCCCTCTTTGCATAATAGACCCCTTTAAGTTGGTTTAGTAGTTTAGATTTGTGTAGTAGAATTTCAATGCAATACTTTTGTGTAATTGTGTTTTTGGTGTGTATATGTATGTGCAGAGCCACGGGAGCAGGGGGGATGAACCGCGAGGAGGCCCCGGGGAAGTCTCCTGAAGACATGTACATCCAGCAGAAAGTGCGGGTCCTGCTCATGCTTAAGAAAATGGGATCAAATGTACGTAATAGGACAGTAATAAACAGTAATTATTGTATCTCATAAAAGTGAGTACACCCATCACACTTCAGTTCTCATTTTATTACAGTATATCTTCTCAAGGGACAACACTATTGAAATGAAACTGGGATTTAGTTTAGAGTAGTCAGTGTACAGCTAGTATCACCGTGGTTAACGTCATGATCTGGTGCTGCATGAGTGCTGCTGGCACTGAGGATCTCTGCGTCATTAACCGAAACACAAATTCTAACATGTATTGTGACATTGTGAAACAGAGTGTTATCCCCTTCCTTGGGAAAATGGGCCATATGGCGTTTTTTTCCAACATATCCAACCCAAGCACACCTTCCTAGATAACAAGTGTGTGAAGGTGAACGTGATGGAGTGGCCAAGTCGCTCTAGCTTTACCAGTGATCATCATGAAGGAGTTTAAGAGGATTCCAGTAAAAACCTGTGCAGCGCTGGTGAATTCCTTGCCCAAGAGGATTAAGTGCTAGACAATAATGGTGCTCACACCAAATATTTACACTTTGGACATGTTCATTTATGTTGACTTATTTTCAGAGTCCGTAATCTGTACAAGTTGTACACTTCTAGTCTAAAGTAGCTCTGTAAAAGATTAATTTTTCAATAATAATAATCCCACTCTTGAATTTAGATGAATCAGAGTTGCTACAAAACCGTTGCCTAACTTATCTGTAGTACTTTTGTTGAGAACATTACCACAGGTATACGGATTAATCTGCGTTCTTACATGATTAATGCAATATGTTTGTGTTTAATCGCATTTGATAATTTTGTTCAATTTGACAGCCCTAATCTAAAGTAAAGCCAATTAATATTAATGTTAGTGTTATCCCTTGAAAATTTGTAATAAAAGGCTTGCTGAAATGTGAGGAATGGTACACTTTTGAGAGACATGTTTAAATGTAAAATGTGTTGTACTAACGATATATTTTGACATTATGTACAGCTTACGCCAAGTGAAGAGGCTTTTCTAAGGAATTATGCAGGCGTGGTCCACAGTCAGATGAGCCAGCTACCACAGCACAGCATTGATCAGGGTAAGGCCAACACACAGGAGCATCCAGACAGTTTGTGGTATTCACACATCACAAAGGCCACCTTATTGGCTGTCACAAAAAGTGGATACAATTCCAGTCTACACAATGAGCTTGTCTGGTGTGTGCCCCAGCAGACTTCACAGATTCCCTGACTGTGCTGTCAAGCCCACTCAGTCTCCCACGACATTGTAGGATTACTCACACAGCAAACAGGCTGCAAGAGAATGAATCATCCTCTTGTGTACTTTTTTTTTAAAACAGCTGCTTTTCATACATGACCCGGACAGAGCTGCGCACACGCACACGTCTGACCTCTGTCAGAATGATAAAGTATGCTGCGATTCATATGCCGACATGTACACAGTAAGATAAGGCTGGCTATGATGCTTTTTTGCCAGCAGATAGCGCCCTTTGCCCTTCTGTACTCCCAGCTCTCGTTGCTCTTCCGATTGCCACAAGATGTCGCTATTATGACGTTTTGAAAAGAGAGTGGATGACTTTGCACAGTTCAGCAACAGCACTTACAGCTGTTAACATATTTCTATACACATTAAGAAGCTTTTCATGTACACTCATAACAGAATATGAAAAATGTGTTGAATAGGTTGAATAGTTTTGGTATGTGTGTCCTTGTTATTTTTGTATTGATGCTTTTTGAAAAGATACATGTGTCATGTCAATGCAAGTAGAGAGAACATCATTAATAATGAACCAACACGACTGGCAAAAGGTGTGCCCAGTTTGCATTATACATCACAGGAACAGACACATTTAGTATCGGTTGGCAGGCTGCCACACAGCCATCACCCCCTTCGTGCGCTAATAAATAATTAGTGGTGTGCATCTTATCCAAAGTGCAGTGATTAGGCGTTGCGGAACTAACTGGGTTGTTAATCACGTTTAAATGTTCTGCCCTCACTTGAAGGACACACGTTTAACGACCATCAGCACATTGGAGATACTTTGGTGGTGATACGGAAAGACACAGACTATATTTGTTGCCATGCCCATGCTGTGTGTTCTCGATCAGTGATTCTCAATTGGTTTTTGTGTGAAGGACTCTTTTACAGTGGGTTGCAGGTCTTTGCCCGGTACAAATGTTGGGATGCAGCCATTGATTACTGTCGTAATCGAGTAATCTATTAATTTATTTGTTCCATTCCATAAAGGCTTAGCAAGTTTTTGCAATTCATTTGTTTATGAGAGCTGAGCGTGAACCATTAGTTTTTGGCAATTCTTAGCATATAAGATACACTGAATTGAATTAGTTTTTGTATCAGCTGTAGGTATATCCATCCATCCATCCATTCATTTTCTACCGCTTGTCCCTCTCGGGGTTGCGGGGTTAGCTGGAGCCTATTGCATTCGATCATCAACAAATACCCTTTTGAAATCAATCAATCTATTGATCAATTTAGGTCGTCACTTGTAATGGTGAGTCCAATTAGTTGCTCTGTGATAATGAAACGTTGCAGTGTTTGGAGAAACGACTCTCATTGTTATACATTTTAATAAGGATGGAGGAAGAAGCCATATGCAGCATTTTCAGTGTGATCTCACTTCAGGATATCCAAAAATTAACAGCAGCAGCACGTGTTACATATAACTTTTTTGTTTGTAGAATCTACCTTTGGCTGTCAACTGTGGTTTGAAAACAGCATTATTCAATATTAGCTTTTCCAAAAAATCTGTCTTGGACAAATGTCAGCGTGCCAAAAAATCATGTATTTTTATGTCACCACCTCTACATTACACAGCAGAATGCTGATCAATTGGAACTGTATTAATGCCATCATCACCGCATAGGGCACATCGTCCCTTAAAGAGTGCAAAACCTGATAGCAGCGTCCTCCAGGGCCTTGGCGCTATAGTGTCATGTGTCAGACGCAGCGTAATCGATTTAGGTGGCGGTATGCCCGCAGGGCACAGAGGACACAGTAAACGTGGCAAGATGTTGATTATTTCGTCAAAGTCCTTCACTACAGTAGGTGGTGCAGTGGATTCTGTCAAGAAATGTCCTGCTGCTTTAACACAGCATGTTTTTTCTTCTTCTTGTTAAGCTGTGACATAAAAAAACAACACAAAAATTCCTCACCATGGCTATATTTGCATCAGACATAGTTTTAATTGGCTCATTAACATATGTGCAACTATGAATTTGTGTTTTTCAAGTTTAGTCAGGACAAGAACACGTTTTTGTCTCCATTGAAATGTAAATATATGTTTTTTCTATTCATGGCGTTAATAGCTTTATTTATTTGTTGACTGTGAGTGCAGCGGATTTATGCCACCATCCTAATTGGAAACAACCTCTTCAGTTTAGGGTTAAGCGATATCTATGATCTACGGCAGTGGTCCCCAACCACCGGTACCGGTCCGTGGATCGATTGGTACCGGGCCGCACAAGAAATAATTTTTTAAAAAAGTATATATATTTTATTTTTTTTTATTTAAATCAACATAAAAAACACAAGATACACTTACAATTAGTGCACCAACCCAAAAAACCTCCCTCCCCCATTTACACTCATTCACACTCATTCGCACAAATGGGTTGTTTCTTTCTGTTATTAATATTTCTGGTTCCTACATTATATATCAATACAGTCTGCAGGGATACAGTCCATAAGCACACATGATTGTATTTTTTTATGCCAAAAAAAAAAAAAAATTCTGCACAGAATCAATCAGAAACAGAATCAGAAATACTTTAATAATTCCCAAGGGGAAATTAAGATTTTCAGCACAATGTCATTCAAGAGCAGACAAACATTACAGGGAGACAGAACAGGATCGCTGACGGGTCTGCCAACTTCCGGCGCCCCTTACCAAAAAGGTGAGAAACAGGTAAACGCGGGGGGCAGGGGGAGAATAAATAAATACATCAGTCTAAGCCTGGGCCAAGGGAAAAAAAACTCATACCCATAGCGCACATAAACATGTGTGTAAGAAGGAAACATCAAAGAACACAAAGGACATTAAAGACATTAAAAGAGCAGAGCTGATGCAACCAGCCACTTCTACACACAGCCACAAAAGTATCAATCAATCAATGTTTATTTATATAGCCCTAAATCACAAGTGTCTCAAAGGGCTGAATAAGCCACAACGACATCCTCGGTACAGAGCCCACATACGGGCAAGGAAAACTCACCCCAGTGGGACGTCAATGTGAATGACTATGAGAAACCTTGGAGAGGGCCGCATATGTGGGTAACCCCCCCCCCCCCTCTAGGGGAGACCGAAAGCAATGGATGTCGAGTGGGTCTGACATAATATTGTGAAAGTCCAACACATCAGCGAAAGTCCAGTCCATAGTGGGGCCAGCAGGAACCATCCCGAGCGGAGACGGGTCAGCAGCGTAGAGATGTCCCCATCCGATGCACAGGCTAGCGGTCCACCCCGGGTTGGGAGCAGAGTAGAAAAGAAAAGAAAAGAAACGGCAGATCAACTGGTCTAAAAAGGGAGTCTATTTAAAGGCTAGAGTATACAAATGAGTTTTAAGATGAGACTTAAATGCTTCTACTGAGGTAGCATCTCTAACTTTTACCGGGAGGGCATTCCATAGTATTGGAGCCCGAATAGAAAACGCTCTATAGCCCGTAGACTTTTTTTGGGCTCTGGGAATCACTAATAAGCCGGAGTTCTTTGAACGCAAATTTCTTGCCGGGACATATGGTACAATACAATCGGCAAGATAGGCAGGAGCTTGACCGTGTAGTATTTTATACGTAAGTAGTAAAACCTTAAAGTCGCATCTTAGGTGCACAGGAAGCCAGTGCAAGTGAGCCAGTATAGGCGTAATATGATCAAACTTTCTTGTTTTTGTCAAAAGTCTAGCAGCCGCATTTTGTACCAACTGTAATCTTTTAATGCTAGACATAGGGAGGCCCGAAAATAAAACGTTACAGTAATCGAGACGAGATGTAACGAACGCATGGATAATGATCTCAGCATCGCTTGTGGACAAAATGGAACGAATTTTAGCGATATCACGGAGATGAAAGAAGGCCGTTTTAGTAACACTCTTAATGTGTGACTCAAACGAGAGAGTTGGGTCGAAGATAATACCCAGATTCTTTACCGAGTCGCCTTGTTTAATTGTTTGGTTGTCAAATGTTAAGGTGGTATTATTAAATAGATGTCGGTGTCTAGCAGGACCGATAATCAGCATTTCCGTTTTCTTAGCGTTGAGTTGCAAAAAGTTAGCGGACATCCATTGTTTAATTTCATTAAGACACGCCTCCAGCTGACTACAATCCGGCGTGTTGGTCAGCTTTAGGGGCATGTAGAGTTGAGTGTCATCAGCATAACAGTGAAAGCTAACACCGTATTTGCGTATGATGTCACCTAGCGGCAGCATGTAAATACTAAAGAGTGCAGGGCCAAGAACCGAACCCTGGGGAACTCCGCACGTTACCTTAACATAGTCCGAGGTCACATTGTTATGGGAGACACACTGCATCCTGTCAGTAAGATAAGAGTTAAACCAAGACAAGGCTAAGTCTGACATCCCAATACGCGTTTTGATACGCTCTAATAAAATATTATGATCAACAGTATCGAAAGCGGCGCTAAGATCAAGAAGCAGCAACATAGATGACGCATCAGAATCCATCGTTAGCAATAGATCATTAGTCATTTTTGCGAGGGCTGTCTCCGTAGAGTGATTTGCCCTGAAACCGGATTGAAAAGGTTCACAGAGATTGTTAGACGCTAAGTGTTCATTTAGCTGCTGTGCGACAATTTTTTCGAGGATTTTCGCGATAAACGGAAGGTGGGACACCAGCTGGTAGTTCACCATGAGGTCAGGAACGAGGTTAGGTCTTTTGAGTAGAGGATGAATAACCGCTTTTTTGAATGCTAGGGGAACAGTACCAGAGGAAAGTGATAAGTTTATAATATTTAACACTGATGGACCTAATAAAACAAAAAGCTCCTTGATAAGTTTCCCAGGAATTGGGTCAAGTAAACATGTTGTTTGTTTTGTCCCATTTACACATTTTAACAATTCCTCCAATGTTATTTCATCAAAGAGGGAGAAACTATTTTGGAGGGCAGTGTCCGTCGTATATACAGTCGTATCTATGTTAATAGAACCCAGTTGTAGCTGAGATGCATTGTCTTTAATCTCTTTTCTAATGACTTCAATTTTCTTATTAAAGAAATTCATAAAGTCATCTGCTGAGTGGGTGGAGCTACTGGGCGGAGTCCCTTGTTGGGTTAGCGATGCTACTGTACTAAACAAAAATGTAGGATCATTTTTGTTGAGGTGGATGAGATTTGAGTAATATTTAGCTTTAGCTGAGGTAAGCATGCGTTTATAAGTTATTAAACTATCACTCCATGCTTGATGGAAAACCTCAAGTTTAGTCGCACGCCATTTGCGTTCCAGCTTTCTACACGATCATTTCTGGGCTTTAGTTTCTTCTGTAAACCATGGGGTACGCCTTTTAGGGGCCCTTTTTAGCTTTAGCGGTGCTACACTATCAATGGTGTCGCGCAGGGCGTCGTTAAAGTTGTTGGTGAGGTTATCAATAGAGCCCACATAATTTGGGAATGGTGCCATTACCAAAGGCAGTAGGTCAGTAAGAGTCGTCGTTGTGGCAGCATTAATGTTGCGGCTGCTATAGTAGTTATTATTATTATTATTAGTTTGTTGACAATGAGTCAGAACTTCGAATTTTATAAGGTAATGATCGGACATTACTTTAGTGTACGGGAGTATCGTAACTTTGGAGGTGGTGACACCCCTGACAAGCACTAGATCTATCGCACATGAAAACAAGAGGGAAACATCAGGAACACAAAAGGATGACACAAGAGCACAGAGCTCCTAATGACAGCAGACATTGTACAGTAAATTATGTTTTATTATGTTTGTTGGCTTTTATAAAGTCTGCAGTAAGTAGTAATCAGTGATCTGGTTAAAAAAAACGCAAACTTTGTGATGCGTTTCTGAAATTAATGCGCCGCATATGCTTGAAATGAGCAAAGTATGTAAATATAATATATAAAATATAAATGTGCCTGTTACTACATTACATATATACTTACAGCATGATTGTAAAACCTTAATGGAGGTGTTTGGATGTTTTTTTAAGGGCTTTATGGTCAGAATAGAGCGGCTCCTATAAGCTCCATTGTAAGCAGAATTTTGATCGCATTTTTATTTACTATTTAAAATGCATTAAAGAAAAACATTCGTCATGTCTTTCATAATGATTGTAAACGGTGGGCAACATTTTTAAAAAGTGCAGTTTCCCTTTTAAATCAATTTTTTTATTATCCCAAAAATGTTTTGTCGTTTTTGTCATTGTTTACAAACTAAGGAAATAAGTCCCTGGACACAGGAGGTCATTAAGGGGGGAACCCAAAGGATTTAAATCACAGCCAGTAGGAGGAAATAATTTAAATATTTAATTTACACTGTTACACTGTCATATTGTGTTTTTGTCTGATTATAATTATGATAAAAAATTTAATAATTGAAATGACCAAAACTGCCCCTGTAACTACTTGGTATTGGATCGATACCTAAATTACGAGCATCACCAAAAACTAATGTAAGGTATTCAAACAATGATTATTATATTTGAACAGGAGTGTAGATGGAACCATGTTACAGTGGAAAGTAACCAGATAATAACAGTAAATTTGAAAGTAGATTAATAATTGCTTTGAGAAAATAATACAACTGGAAATGACGCAATATGTTAGCAGCCAAATTATTGGCACTTTTGTAACCTGTTTTTATATAGTTCTATCATTTAGGTACCAAATCATCCATTTTTTAACGATTGTCCCTTTCGGGGTCGCGGGGGGTGCTGGAGTCTATCTCAGCTAATAATATATTGTGATATATATAATTTTTGCAGAAGGCTGCAATATATATCGTCCATCGCTACTTCTGTATCCCCATATTGTCTTAAAGGGGTACTGCACTTTTTGGGAATTTTGCCTATCATTCACAATCATTGTGAAACATGACGACGGATGGATTTTTTTTAATGCATTCTACCTCATAAATAAATGTCCGCTTACAGCGGAGCCACTGGGAGGTCCTCTATTTCCCCCGTTAAATCCAATAAATAACCATTTAGAAACCAACAATAAGTTAATATATTAACCAATTATTCGTGATATTGCTATTATAAGCACTAACACAGACAACAGTGTTTCCCACACATTCATTTATTTGTGGCGGCCCGCCACGAAATAATATTTTTTTTTTTTTTTTTTTATTTTTTTTATTCCTGTCCAGCTTCTCAGGCAAATCATATAAGTAGATGCCCATATAGGCTGTTCAGATTTACTTTACAAAAGAGAAGTGTAGGATACTTCTCTTGTTGCCTTATTTGTATTTGACCACTACTGTTTTCTGTTTATTTGTTACTGACTGTGGCAGGACACCTCTGCCTCTGTTTCACTTTATGTTGCTGGTAAATAATATGGTTGTAGTAGTAGGCTAAAGTAAAATTATTTAGTATGCACTAATTAAAGGGGCAGAGCTTTAAGAGACATTTTAGCTTTTATATTTTATAAGATATATTTTTTGTAAGTACCACAATTAATAAATATATTTCAGTGAATAACTTATTGTTCAAATCTGTATATAAATATGTACATAAAGTGTTGTAATTATATTGTAAAATGGATGGATGGATGGATGGATGGACGTTTAAAACAAAACTGTTATTATTAATTAGTAAGCATACATTTTTTTAGCCTTTTTAGAGAAAATCATATCATTGTAGTAAATTATGCAAATTACTCGATGATGTCATGGTGACCACGCCCATAGCCACGCCCCCACCAAAACAGGTATCTTGGCAGTTTATGGGAAACACTGGACAAATATTTATAAATGGTAAATGGATTATACTTGTATAGCGCTTTTCTACCTTCAAGGTACTCAAGGCGCTTTGACACTATTTCCACATTCACCCATTCACACACACATTCACACACTGATGGCGGGAGCTGCCATGCAAGGCGCTAACCACGACCCATCAGGAGCAAGGGTGAAGTGTCTTGCCAAAGGACACAACGGACGTCACTAGGTTGGTAGAAGCTGGGGATTGAACCAGGAACCCTCAGGTTGCTGGCACGGCCACTCTCCCAACCGCGCCACGCCGTTATAGCGGTGCTCTGATCACAAGCTTGTGTATAATTTCAAAATGATCAACTGGCGAGGTGTTTTCTCACTTCCTTCCATGCGTCCACCTGGACAGCAGAAGTCGGAGAATGTATTCCGACAAGTTGGTACACTTTGACAGCCATTTGGGACCGGAAATGGCAATAACGACACAAGAATAACATCCATCGTCATGTCTCTCATAATGATTGCGAACCCACCCATCCATCTATCCAATTTCTACCGCTAGTCTCCTCGGAATCGCTGGGGTGGCTGGAGCCTATCCCGGCTGCACTCGGGCAGAAGGCGGGGTACACCCTGGACAAGTCGCCACCTCATCGCAGGGCCAACACAGATAGACAACATACACACTCATACACACATTAGCGAACGATAGGCAAAATTCCCCCAAAAAATGCAGTTCCCCTTTTAAAAAAAATTATTGTAATTTCTGAGCTTTAAAACAGACATCAATTCAGTCAAATATTGTAGTCCGCGGTGGCAGTAAGCTTCAAGCTGGCAGCCTCGTTATCCCGTCTTGATCTGACAAAGGAAAGTTTATTCCTCCCCGAAGCAGAAGGACGCCTGAGAGCCTCAACAAAGGCGGCGAGATACGTAAAGGAGTTGCCATGGCAACTCAGTCTGTCCCAGGAAAGCCATGCTCCCCTGTGGTCTCGGGTGTTGTTGCAACGCGCTACTGCAGTAAATGGAAATAAGCAAAAGTTGGCTAGCTAATTACACGGCCGGAATGTGTTATTTTAATACTCCTCTTTTCTCTGCCTCACTTGTACCTGGAGAAACCATTACAATGTCGTTCCTATTTTGTCTTTATTATGTTGGTGAATGTTTTGTCAGGCTGAATTTGCAAGTAAAAATCAGGGTTCTTGTACTTCCTCATTCCAGCTAGAATCGGCGCATACATAAAGGCTTTTTTGCCCTCAATATGCTTTCATCTCGATCTCAAATATGTTGTGGTAACTATTTCCAACTTATGTGTGCTCAATTAGCTCCTCCCAGGCTCTCAGGCTCCTTTGATAGGATAGAAACCAAAAGTTGGACAAAATTAATCTGAAGGCTTTGACCTGCCCTTTAAAGTCTGCTTCCTAATTAGCAAATGCATCTTTATGTTGTGGGCCAAATAAATAATTAAAGCTTTCTTCTAAAAGTCATTTGTTTTTGCTTCAAAGTTAATTTAAGCTGTCAACTACCACTCTGGGATATATTTTACTTTCACCGACTACTAAAACTACCTGATTTTACCTCAATTTGGTACACAACAAGCTGGTTTTCGCTCCCAGTGAGTGGGTGTAACTGATAGCAGACCATCATCGCAGACACAGAATCTGCATAAGAAAACAACAAATTACATCCAAAAACACATCTGTATGGTCTTACCGCTATGCGGCAAGTGTAAACTTGAACATCCATATCACATTACAGCAGTACCTTAAGTAACATAATACAGGCAGTCCACAAGTTACGGTGTTTCATTGTTACGTATGCACTCCCAGACAAAAAAATGGAGAAGTAGTTATGTACGCTCAGGGGAAGAATACATAGACGGAAGTATATGCATTCGCATGTCTCTACACATGCGAAAGAGCAATGTAATTTTTTATCTTTTTAGCAGTTATACTTCTCTTACTTTACTTTTTTCCCTTCATTATGTCTCCCTAGCGTAAGGCAGACTCTGCTGATGGCAGTGTGCCAAATAAAAGTGAACTGAAATTATATATCGTAAAATGCTCAAAGGTAGGCGATCAATATCGGCTTCATGCGCGGTCCTGACTGCTTAGATGCCACAATCATTAATGATAAAGATTGAACTTTTTTATTACTGTATTTTATTTTTCCCTGTATACTGTGTACAGTAGTGTTGGTGACTTAGGTGTTCATTTTGGTGCAAGTTCCCACATACACTAAACAAAAAGCAACTCGTACGTAGACTGAGGACCTCTTGTATATAATCAGCTTATAATATAGCCTCGTGTTATGATCACTGTCAAATAGATGCCTCCTTCAAGTGAATTTCTTTTGCTGCCATCTGCAGTTGAGTAAATAAACACTATTTGAGGAAATGTGGTTGTTCACATTCACATAAAACGTACATGATCAAGTAAGTAAATTGTGATTGGAACTGATCTGCTTGTTGGTGATGGGGCACAGATTGTGACCTAGAACACAACTGCTCGGCCTACTACTAGATACTATAATCACTGCAGCTTAAATGAAAAAATGCAGACTGCAATTAGTATGACATTACTTTGTCCACTTCCTGTCAAGACTCCACCTTCTAAATGTACCCACAATACAGCACAATCAAGTATAAAACTAAACTATTACCCTAAGTTATCTGTCTGTAACTAGGGGTGTCCCGATACAACTTTTTTTTACGATATCGCTGTTGCAAGACTCTAGAATACAAAAAGAAATGGCCGCCGGCCTTGTTAAAGAGGTGGCCATTCCGGACAAGGTTTATAGCACTATCAAAGGTTTGACTGTATATTACTTGCCCATGTGGCTGGACAAGACAGGTAAGGTTAAAAAAAAATTTGGACTTTAATATTTGCTGTAGAGCTGCACAATTTTGAGAAAAAGACGACGGGTTATGGCGATTGAGATTAGATTTTTATATTTCATACATATAAATGCATAAAACTACAAAAATAACAGAGTAAAAAAAGATATGTTACTTTCCATCAACATATTCTTGTCTCCCAAGGTGCCACACATTAGAACAATATGCAATAATTTACTTTCAAAAATATCGACCTTTATGCAGACAGACTGAGAGCTTTTGTCTACATCATGCTCTTAAACTGAAGAAATACTCAATAAACTAACTATACTGTGTTTTTTCAATGTAATGCAATCATAATATATAATAATAATGTAAGTAACCATTTAAAATGTATTCCTCATTACTGTATAGTTTACCATTGTACTGTAGTTGTAAGGTAAATACATTTATCCTAAATAAATAAACAAAAATAAAAAGAACTAATTTCTATAAGCAAAAGTTTGATTTATATAAACATTGAGCAGCTATAGTGCATTTTCATTCCCAGCTGAAAAAACTAGGTCGGACGTAGTCTTTTTTTCACGTGATCATGGCATTCTTTCCCGTTTGTCCATGTTGATGGGCTAACATTCACACATCGGGACATTTGGTTTTGTAATCATATTTTTTTGTCTTAATTTTTGTTACTTTACTGAACTTCTCACTGGCGGGTCGCCAGGCTATCTGTCTCTGCTGTCTGTGGTTTTGCGCTCCGCCCACTGAGACAAAGATTGTGGATGACTGATTAGAGGGCTCACTGCGTTCAGTTAAATCTACTGTTAAATAAATGCGCTCAGATGCTGAGAGCGATGCAGAAAGTGGGACGTCTCTCTCCCTGTTTGAAGCGAGAGACGAATAAACGTGAGGCTCAACAATTTTGATTGGCGAACATGACTGTCACTGAAATGCTGGTGACAGCGGAGGAAAAAACACCTCAGTCTCTTGCGGTTACGTTACCGCACTAATTAAAATCTCGATTTTGATTAATCTTAGAACCCTAATTTGCAGTGCTCGAAAAATGGATCAAAAAACCAATTTCTTTTTCACCATATCGTACTTTATTAATAACAAGTTATTTGTACAACAGAGAACCAACAGAACCAAGGTTATAAACGTATAGAGCAAACTACTCAGTCAGCAATAATCATTGCTATTGTAAACAACAGTAAGGCAATAGAAGATGCGCAGTGTTTTCCACAGGCCTGCTGCCTTCTGCAATAATGATGTACAGTCTACCACAATACATTCTTTGGCATGTACAGTAAATGATAATAGAACCATTTCAAAGAGGTTGCAGAGGCTCCTCCTTTGGCTGCTGACATATGCATGTGTGCGTAACATGTTGCATCATTTCTGTTTTTTGGACATGTCTACAGTAGTACCTCAATTTACGAGTATTTTGCGATACGAGCGGTCTCTTGGCTTTTTTTTATGCTTTAATTTACGAGCCTAATTTTAAGTTAAGAGCCTCTCCACTGCTATATAGCGTAGCAAATGCCATACATAGTTTATGCCACAAAATCGTCCCAAAAACATGCAGTCTTATTTGCTCGCATAAGTTTATAGCTAAAGATCGAAATAACTTTGTTTTCCAAGCATTGGAAACCAAACATTTAGCAGCGGTCCATTTGTCATACCGAAATCATCCACCGGCTGAGCTTTGTTCCTCTAACCACGTCTCAGCTTGCTGTGTACGCCTGAAGCTGTTCTAAAGGGAGGGCAGTCGCTCTGCCGTGCTACGAACAAGCGGTGTACTCCTTGCCGCTCCCGCTGCTGCCTAGACCCGTGTGAGAGTAACCCTCACAGCACATCACCTGAAAAGAGTTCACTCTTCAACCTCCACCACACTGATTGTGGGTCATAGTATAATACTTATTTTTCTGTTTCACTGTCTCATGTTTTCTCTTGCTCACTGTGTCGCATGCTTAGCTATTTCTCGTCCTCCAGTGGTAATGATAATTGTAAAAAAAAAAGTAGTTTATTTGCCACCATGGAGGCGAGGATAAGTAACTATCATGAGATCTTGTAGGCACTTTTGTGTAACAGTTGAAGTTCCGTGTTTGTGCTACCGCCCCCGTTGTTATCCACATAGAGTGAGGGGTCATTGTTGTTGTGCATTAACTTAGCGATTGCTGTACGTTTTTTGCTGTTTATCTTTTGGTTGACATGCTCTGCGGTTTGCACAAGCAAGTCGATCGCTGTAGCTAAAATGGTTCTTACCATGCAATTACGATACCATCTATTGGACGGAGTTGTATCTACACTCCATTCATTTCAGATAGATCATTATAATGTGAACATGAGCGAGGGTGAGCAAATAGCGCCAAATAACCATGGCAGTCCAATTTTCTCAGTGGTGGGCCACAACAAAACAAATAATAAATGTATGGGTAACTAAAAAGAAACCTCACACTGTTTTCCTAGAGGGACAGACAGCTATTATTATTCTCTGAGTGTTTATGATGTGTAAATGGGATCACATGGATACTGCTGCTGTTGTTGTTGTGTATATGGTCCATAATCCAGAGCTGTATCATGTTAGAAGGGCTGACAAGGGGATCAGTGCACAGTGCGGGGAGGGGTCCCGACTACAGCTGGACACTGAGCTTTATTGAAACACTAAAAAACGTTTTGCTTGCTTGCAGACAGCGGCAGGGGCAGAAGCCTGCTGGCCATTATCTGTCGCTAGGCAACAACTTTAGGAGGCCAGGCCTTTCCACGTGCTTCTTTGTGTAGTATTGTATGGCAGGGTGTGTGTTTGTTTGTGTCGGGGCGAGGTCTGAAAATGACTTGCAGAGAAAAGTAAAACATGCAGCCTGATGGTGCTTGCATCTGCGTTCGAATATACACCCGCACGCACCATCATGTTGTGTCCCGTTTCCTCTTGCCTTTTTGCTCATTACCATAACCTCATTTGGTCGGCCAATGAGCTCCCATGAGGAAAGATGCTTCAAAGTTCACATTAAAAGCTCCCAACCCTCTAAAAAGTAAGCAAGCTCTACCTAAATGCCGCATAGGAGCAGAACATTCCCCGTAGAGATTAATCTTTTGCTCCAGTCTGATGTGGAAGGTCTACTGCACGAGCTCAAGCTCTCTGCCCTATATTTTGTTGTCTCTACGATAATTCAATCCAACAAACACTCAAGGGTTGCGGAGATAACAGCTTTTTTTCTTCGAGATCACAAGCTGCTGTTTCTTTCTCAGCTGTCTGAAAAGGTGTTGATGGTATTTACGTCAGCAGCGACTCAATGCACCTGCTGGAGCCACTGAGCTGCTGTTCCACCTTTTGCTTATTAGATGTCTTTGCACGTTGTGTTGGAGCCTTGGATGAAGATTATCTCTACTTCTAGGTCAATGGGAAAAGCTATTGTGTAGTTGGTTAAGCAACCATTTTTAATGATTTTATATAAAAGCTTTATATGCAGACAAAGTATAGTACAGTACTGAGGTAGTATACTTAGGTGTTTTCCCTAAAGAAAATATAATACCGGTACATATATAACATGTTTGCTGAAATGTGAGTACTCTTGAGTAGTAGGGATTAGGGATGTAACGATAAACTGTAATAACGATAACCACGGTAAAACTCCTGACGGTTAGTATTATTGTAATAAATTTAAATGATCGAAAAACTCTGATTGATAACTGCACTTTGATAAACTCATGGACTGACTAGCGTTAGCTTGCTAGCTATCTTAAATTCTAACATGAACACAAGAGACATTAATGTCTTTCTCCAATTAAAAAAAACAACATACCCCAACCCAGCCCTGTATAAGATACATTACTGTCTGAACAAATAAGATATTCACATTGAACATAAAGGTTGTGCTGTCTTAGCACAAAGTGATCGATCTTTACTCAACAGTGTCGAGTCGACGCAAATGTAGGTGATTTCAACAGAAGTAAACTCACATAAGCCAGAAGTGAAACAAAATAAACACCCAATTTGCATTTTCTAAAAAAAAAACATATTAAAATGTTTGCAAATTAAAATGGAAGATAAACCATTTTAAACACTCAATTAGTAATAACATGGCTCTTATAAAGCCAAAACAATATTTAATGTTTTTTTCTGCCCAGAAAGTATGTGTCTTTTTATTTCAGGGTGTTTTGTTGTTTAACTTGGTTAAAAGTAGAGATGTCCGATAAATACGGGCTGCCGATAATATCGGGCTACCGATAATATTATTGCTTTAAAATGTGGTATCGGAAATTATCGGTATCGGTTTCAAAAAGTAAACTGTTGGACTTTTTAAAACGCCGCTGTACGTAGTGGTACACGGACGTATGGAGAAGTACAGAGCGCCAATAAACCTTAAAGGCACTGCCTTTGCGTGCCGGTCCAATCACATAATACCTACGGCTTTTCACACACACAAGTGAATGGAAAGGCATACTTGATCAACAGCCATACAGGTCACACTGATGGTGGCCGTATAATCAACTTGAACACTGTTATAAATATGCGCCACACTGTGAACCCACACCAGACAAGAATGACAAACACATTTCGGGAGAACATCATAAACACAACTGAACAAATACCCAGAACCCCTTGCAGCACTAACTCTTCCGGGATGCTACAATATACACACCCGCTACCCCCCGCCCCCAACCCCGCCCATCTCAACCTCCTCATGCTCTCTCAGGGAGAGCATGTCCCAAATTCCAAGCTGCTGTTTTGAGTCATGTTAAAAAAAAATAATGCACTTTGTGACTTTAATAATAAATATGGCAGTGCCATGTTGGCATTTTTTTCCATAACTTGAGTTAATTTATTTTGTAAAACCTTGTTACATTGTTTAATGCATCTAGCGGGGCATCACAACAAAATTAGGCATAATAATGTGTTAATTCCACGACTGTATATATCGGTATCGATTGATATCGGAATCGGTAATTAAGAGTTGGACAATATCAGAATATCGGATATCGGTAAAAAAGCCATTATCGGACATCTCTAGTTTAAAAGATTTCAGTCTCTGTACGTTTTGAGCACATTCAACAATACCACAATAATGATGATAATCTGACATTTTTATATAGTTATATCCCTAGTTGATCGATTGGCCATTATTCAGTCTTGAACAATTTTCCTGAAAAAGCATGTGATCACGATTTCCTCTGGCTAATAGTGTATTTATTTTTAGTCCCCCTGCTGATAAGATAGCAGTGTCTCCATACACAGTGTGGAGCCGCTCCCCTCAGCTAATAATATTCACCTTCATTATGGCAAATAAACTGCATTTCTTAATATCAAAAATATCATTATCAGGTATTAGAAACACCAAGAAAGTGCTTAGTAAACTTAAGAAGTGGAGATGGAAGCACATTGCAGCAGAAAGTAAGCAGTTATTAACATGAAGTTAACAAGTAGATCATTAAGTCTAGAGAGAGCATAATAAAACAGCAACCGTTGGTGTGTCAGCATTGTCACAGTCAGTACACAACATGTAAGAGGAGGGTCCAAAAACTGGTGGTGACAACACCAAGGGTATTATCAGTTTATGATAGATACTAGATTAGATTAATATTTTTATTTTCTCATACTCGTATTTTTATTGTTTTTGTCAATGTTTACAAACTGAGAATAATTCCTTGGACACAGGAGGACTTTGAGGAAAATATAAATATTTCGATGAGAAGTAGATAGTAGTTTTTGATTATGTTTAGTTATTTTGTACTCTTGTCTTTGTTTTGGTCAAACAATTGTATGTAATAAAAGACAATAACTGGTTAATATATTGTGCTAGTGTAGGATTTGGCAGAATAAAACCTTTATCGGAACATTCCTACGCAGTACTGAGATTGTGTGCATGCTAATCCCTTACACATACCGGTAGGTATCTGCTTTCTTTGCATTGTTTAGAAAAATAAGCTTGAATTAAATATAACATTTCTCACAAAAATGCAATTGAAAGAACATTTTTTATTAAAGAAAATCTCATTGATTTGTAGCCTTTGTATTCAGAGCATGTATATTTTCTGTTAATGTTTGTGTGAGAATGCCCTGAATTAATTGGCATATTGGCAGAATAAAATCCATTATTGCCAGGACCATTCATAGCAAATGTGCAGTTTATTAAATTAGAGTTGAGACATGTGCATTCTTTCTTTAGAGGCAAAGTTTCTTAGCAGGTGTTCTGCGCTATAACAACATGATGGATCTGTCTTGGCAAAGACAAATTACTTGATGCTTTGTTAGAAAAAGACACCAGCTGACAACCTTCTTACTTGTAGGCGTTAAGACCCGTGACTCATTCCAGCAGCTTATTATTATTATTATTGGATAGTTCCGGTTAATTTTTCATTAAAAATGACAGCCATTTATCACTATAAAGCATGTTAGTTTGCATTTATGCCAAAAAAAATAAAATCCATTCACGCGCGGAAAAATGCTGACTTTATAGTAGAAATACTGCATAATGGGACTAAAATCAGAGTCTAGTTGCAAGGTTTTTGTCTCCCAGGTCGGTAAAGGGCAAGGTGACTGTGTGGGCCAAAGTCTTACTGCTTTGAGTTTTAACATAACTTCCTGTCTACATTATTCTTCATGTATTCTCACATTCTTCTGCCTCACAAAAACACCTTTGAGATCTGGTCAGTGTAGCACAAATAAAATGGCATTCCTAGTATTTTCATATGGGGCGGGCATGTTGCAGTTATTGATAACATGTCTGCCAATCCCTGTTGGGGAAAATGTGAATTTTCTAGTTTTTACAGTGGCTTGCACAGGCTATGTTCATTGAAGACTTTTTACAAAAGTGTGAGTACCGTATTTGATATGTGATGGCTCTATCAACATTTTTAGCCTCAGATCTGATCTGATTTCAAGTCCTGAGTCGATATTATGACACGATTATAGAACTGAAAATGTTTTACAGCAAGTTACT
This sequence comes from Entelurus aequoreus, assembly GCF_033978785.1. Classification (NCBI taxonomy): domain Eukaryota; kingdom Metazoa; phylum Chordata; class Actinopteri; order Syngnathiformes; family Syngnathidae; genus Entelurus; species Entelurus aequoreus. The sequence goes on from NC_084737.1 coordinate 66,987,970, forward strand.
AAACACAATAACTAATAATTAGGCTTATCTTATTAAATGTAGATTGTGCTAGTATTGTTGTAAATCAGATGGTGTGTCAAATGTGTGGTGTTGAATGCTATACACACACATTTTATTACAAAATAAAGCGGCTCCTAAACAAAAGCAAAAATAACTATGGCACCCATTTAAATCATTTGGGTTTTGCACTCAAAGCCTTCCTTTATTCAGGCACTTACAGCCTGAGTTTGTAAACGATAACAAAACAACCCCAGACAATTATTTTGTAAAAATAATTTTAATAACAAGAGAAAGAAAAATATCGATCTAATCACTTTTGTATCATCTATAGACTGATATTATACTAGTTATTAGGGGTGTCAAAAAAATGATTTTCTAATGAATCATACGATTCTTGTAACGATTTTCAATACATTTAAAAAAAAAATTTAAAAAAAATAGTGTTTTTAAAAATATATATACATATATTTACTTAATATATTTATATATTTTTTATTTTTTAATCTGTCCTGTCCAGCCACTCAAATCATATTGTTGATGTAGATGCCAATATTTGCTGTACAGATTTACTTCTCTTGTTGCCTTATTTGTATTTGACTTTATTAAATGTTTGGGTAGAATTTTATCAAACAAAACCAGTATATATAGAAGTAATCAGAGTTGTTATTTATTTTAGGGACGGCGTGGCGAAGTTGGTAGAGTGGCCGTGCCAGCAGTCGGAGGGTTGCTGGTTACTGGGGTTCAATCCCCACCTTCTACCATCCTAGTCACGTCCGTTGTGTCCTTGGGCAAGACACTTCACTGTTTGCCTCTGATGGCTGCTGGTTAGCGCCTTGCATGGCAGCTCCCGTCATCAGTGTGTGAATGTGTGTGTGAATGGGTGAATGTGGAAATACTGTCAAAGCGCTTTGAGTACCTTGAAGGTAGAAAAGCGCTATACAAGTATAACCCATTTATCATTTTATCATTTAATGTAGTTAATCATAGAACTGGCACCTAGTGTTCTTAAAAAAGTATTGATTTTGAATGAAGAATAATTTTGAATGGAATCGTTGCTTCCAAGAATCGAATCGAATTGTGTGGTGCCCAAAGATTCCCAGCCCTACTAGTTATCGACAGTATCGACATCTGGATCGATCACCCCCTACTTTACATTGCAGTGTGTGCGTAGCATACTTAGCTGTGATAATGATACTTGGAAGAAACTGAGTTTATTTTCCGCCATGGTGGTGAGATTTAGCATCTTAGAAGCGGTTTCGCACTGTGGATGGATGAATACACGCACCCTCCTGGAATTCATGCAACACCTGCGTGTCTGTAACAAGGAATCTGGAAATGTAATTGTGTCTCCTTGAGCGTGCATCCCTTTCAGGTGAGTACAATCATCAGCCAAGTAAACACTGCGATACGGCCCAGATAAAGATCGGTTCAAAGAGGCAAATATTGGATATCTAAAGTGTGAATGCGTACCTAATTTGATTGATTGAAACGTTTATTAGTAGATTGCACAGTACATACATATTCCGTACAATTGACCACTAAATGGTAACACCCGAATACGTTTTCCAACTTGTTTAAGTCGGGGTCCACGTTAATCAATTGATGGTACAAATATATACTATCAGCATAATACAGTCATCACACAAGTTAATCATCAGAGTATATACATTGGATTATTTACATTATTCACAATCCGGGGGGTGGGATGTGGAGGGGGTTGGGGCGGGGGGGTTAGGTTTGATTGATATCAGCACTTCAGTCATCAACAATTATATCATCTGCGAAATGGACATATGTACAGCAAGTAGTGAACATAGTGAGCTCAGAAAGCATAAGAACAAGTATATATATTTGATTATTTACAATCCGGGGAGGTGGGATGTGGTGGGAGGAGGGGGTTAGGCTAGGGTTGTAGTTGCCTGGAGGTGTTCTTTTAGTGCGGTTTTGAAGGAGGATAGAGATGCACCCTACCTAATGAGTACAGGTGGTATAGAATATAGATGTTCTTGTTCCTGTGGCACACATTGCATACGTCAAGGGTGTCAAACTCATTTTACATCGGGGGCCACTTGGAGAGAAATCTACTCCCAAGTGGGCCGGACTGGTAAAATCACAGCACGATAACTTAAAAATAAAGACAACTTCAGATTTTTTTCCTTGTTTAAAAGTAGCACAAGCACGTTTCTGAAATTGTACAAATCATAATGTTTTTGTTTTTTTTACACTTACATGTTTTGGTTAATAGTATTCTATCTTTATTTGTCGTTATTTATAATTTCTGAATAAATGATGTGATAATGTTCATCAGTCAACTCATTGGTGTTCATTTTCAATCTATCAAGATAAAACAAATTATATCAAAATCAAATTACAGTATGTTATTTATGTAGTTTGATAATTTTCCTCGACTGATGTACTAACATCATGTGGTCTATTTTGTACATATTTAGCAGCATCTACAAAGATACAAAGAATTGCAATTGCGACATCCCGTGGACACATTAACAACAGCAGTTTCTTTCATTCAAAAATTTCAGGTTAATTTTTATACTTAGCAAACTCATCCCGCGGGCCGGATAAAAATCTGTTTGCGGGCCTGATGCAGCCCTTGGGCCGTACGTTTGACACCCCTGGCCTACATAAACACAGTCATTGTTGTTAGCGTGTAGCATCATTCATGAGCCAATCACCCTTTGACGGACAGGTGCGGAGGACGTGGTGATGGCCTTCTCGCGGTCAGAGACGGAGGATCGACGACAGTGACCAGCAGCTCCTCCTCACTCCTCCCCTCTGCTGCATCCACACCCAAATGCTCAGGAGCGGAGCATCGACCCGGAAAGGGCGAGGAGGAAGGCGCCGCTCACCAACCTCGGCCCCCCTCCTTCTTTTTTCGTCCCTTTTTGTAAAAAAAAAAAAAAAAATCTGTTCTGACTATTTACGGGTCGCCGTGGGTTGGAAGTCTCCAAGGCTGTCAGTGAAAACACTCAAAATGTCTTTTTTTTCATTTGTGGGGGCTTTGTATTGGCAGTCTTGTGGCGTGTTCTGTCAGTGGATGTCATGGCATCAAGTGAGCAGCAGGGGGCCTTTTTTTTGGAAATCGCCACAATCCCAACATGCTCCATTTTAGACGTTTTACTTTCATTTAGTGTTGTCGGTCATGGCACTCACCACGGAGGCCAATGAGGTCTAATTGTCTAGCAGAGATGCTAACGTGAGCCGCTGACCGGCACGCCATTCATCACCAGTGGGCAATTAGGGGTCCACACTGCGGCCAAACAGTGATTTATGTGCGGAACATCGCGTGAAGGATTTTTTTTGTTTTGTGTTGTTTTTGTCAATGTGTTGATCCAGACTTTATAAATGAGGCCCCACTTTGCGCCCGTGCTGCTTTATTAAGTGTGGATTTAAGAAGAAGAAAAAAGACACTAGAAAGCACACACAGTTGGGTTAAAAAAAACATTTTATTGTATAGATAATACAATAACGAATTCATTGTGCCGTTTTTTTTAAATTTTTAATAAACCTGTCAAATGAAATTAGCGCATTTGATGAGTAGTCATAATTTATTGTTTACTGAACTGAATCCGCCTCCTTTAAAAATAAAACCAAAACCACAACAAGGTGTTATTTCTGAGCGTATCTCTTGCACTACTATCAATGGGATATTGGCAATTTTGATACATTTTTATTCTGATCGGGACAAATCCATACATTCTTTCAAATGGACTCAAGCTAGCCAAAGTGTTTGTCTAGCAACACGCTCAGTATTTAATGTGTTTGAGTACACGTTGTGTAACTTAAGCTAACTGTAACGTTTCAAAGCCAAGCATGTCTGCCTTCTTCGTGTGTTTCTGCGCTTCTTTTGCTTGGTTCTGTCCGGTCGGTATTTGAAAGCGGTCAGCCGTCAATGGAAACAGCCGATAGATGGGACATATCCAGGACAAAGAAAAGTCTTTTTATGTTTACGTTTGTTTTTAAAACATTCTTTTTGATTGTCTATGCATCATTTTGATTTCCTCTAAAGTTTTCTTAATGTACATTTTGCTTATCGGGGTTGTTTTACAACCTTTTTTTATGTGTATGAGAGCATGCTGCTGTTGGATTCGTACTGTGATGACATGCTGCCCAATTATTGTCTTTGTTTTTAGAGAGGGTTGGGGGCTTTGTATATTATTTTCATCTCAGTCAACATTGACTATTTGGTGATGGTTTTTTTGTATGGCTGTTGACAATGTCTTTGACCTGAAGCTTCCAACTATACTGACTGAACCATTAAAGGCATTTGAAACAGTGATGAACTTTATTTGATGTTGAATAACCCCTAAACAGGGGGCCCGATGCATTTTTTTCAATCTAATACAATGAAAAATAATTGTTTGAATTAAAAAAATGTCTGCATCATTATTAGCGCTACACTGAAAATAAATCAATGAAAAAGTTCCAACAAAAAATATTTGCCTCTAAATCAACCGTATAAAAATGTTATAGAGCAACATTCTACACAAGGCAATTCAAAGTGCTTTACAGAAATTTACGAAAAGGCAAACAATTAAAATAAAATATAATTATCATAAAAACAATTATAATTAAAATTAAAGTATAGTAATTAACCCTCTTGATTTTTAATCATCTTCAAAGCCTAACACTACATTTAAGATTATAAGGGTTTGTGCATCACTTTAAAGCCACTTAAATGTATTTATGTTTTCTCCTGTGCATGATTAAAAATGCAAGCATCATTTTTTACACTGTTAATAGTTAAAAAGTACCACACACTAAGTGTGGTGAAATTTGTCCTCTGCATTTGCCCCATCCCCTTGTTCACCCCTGGGAGGTGAGGGGAGCAGTGAGCAGCAGCGGTGGCCGCGCCCAGGAATCATTTTTGGTGATTTTACCCCCTATTCCATCCCTTGATGCTGAGTGCCAAACAGGGAGGTAATGGGCCCCATTTTTATAGTCTTTGGTAAGACTCGGCCGGGGTTTGAACTCACAACCTACCGATCTCAGGGCCGACGCTCTAACCACTAGGCCACTGAGTTGGTAATAGAAACTAACTAGAGTGCTCACGTGAGCTTTAACGTGTTGTTAAGTAGATGCACAATTAACTGCAGCCTGTTTATGCACCAGCTGGTTGTGTGTGTGAGTGCACGTGCGTGAGTGAGAGAGAGCAGCTTTGTGTGAACTGCTATAAATAAAAAGTGTGATACCGGATGGTAAAGGATTTATGTGGTGTTTATTCACATAAAAGTTGCAAAAGCCACTTTATCTGAATGATTGTGAACGTTTGATCAAATTATAGAGATGGCCACTATTTTATATTTCTATTTAGCATTCAGACCAGAGGCCCTGGATCTTGTGGGACTAGTGTTGGCTGACACGTTTCTTCAATGGTGCTTGAAGGAGCTCAGAGTGCAGCCGCTGCTCCGTCCCTGGCATGTGGAAGAGCCACTGGAGGTGACATGTCGTCCTGGTGAGGCAGGCCTGGCTGACCAGGACACCCTGCAGATATGATGTCTCACAGCTGGCCTGTCGTACGGTGGGGCTGGAAGTCTGGCCTTACCTACTGAGACGGCAGATAGAACATGGATGGATGGATCATAGATGGATGGTGATGGATGGCTGGATCACAGATGGATGGGTGGATGGATGATTGATGATGGATGCATAGATGGATGGACCATGAATGGATTGATAGATACATGAAAGGATGGTTAATGCATGATGGATGGGTTGTTGATCATAGATGGATGGGTGATGGATTGATGGACGGATGATTGATGATACATGGATGGATCATGGATGAATGATGGATCATGGATGATTGATGATGCATGGACGGATAATGGATCATGGATGAATGATGGACCATGGATGGATGATTGATGATGGATGGTTGCATAGATTATGGATCATGGATGCAAGGGTGGATGGATGCATGGGTGGATGGATAGATAATGAATGGATGTATGGCTAATTCAAGGATGGATGGATGCATAGATGGATGGATCATGAATGGATTGATAGATACATGAAATGATGGTTCATGGATGATGGATTGTTGCATGGATGGCTGGATCACAGATGGAACATGGATGATGGATGGAAGAGTAGATGGGTGGATGGATGATTGATGATGATGATGATGATGGATGCAGAGATGAATGGATCATGAATGGATTGATAGAGAGGTGAAAGGATGGTTCATGAATAAATGATGGATCATGGATGGATGATGATGGATGGCTGCATAGATGGATGGATCATGAATGGATTGATAGAGAGATGAAAGGATGGTTCATGGATGAATGATGGATCATGGATGATTGATGATGCATGGACGGATGATGGATCATGGATGAATGACGGATGGATGATGGATGGTTGCGTAGATTATGGATGATGGATGGATCATGGATACAAGGGTGGATGGATACATGGGTGGATGGATAGATAATGAATGGATGACGGGATGAATGGATGATGGGTGGATGTATGGATAAATCATGGATGGATGGATCATGAATGGATTGATAGATACATGAAAGGATGTTTCATGGATGATGGATTGTTGCATGGAGCGCTGGATCACAGATGGAACATGGATGATGGATGGAAGAGTAGATGGGTGGATGGATGATTGATGGTGGATGATGATGATGATGATGGATGCAGAGATGGATGGATCATGAATGGATTGATAAATACATGAAATGATGGGTGATGGATGGGTGGTTGATCATAGATGGATGGGTGATGGATGGATGATTGATGATGCATGGATGAATGATGGACCGTAGATGGATGATTGATGATGGATGGTTGCATAGATTATGGATCAGGGATGCATGGGTGGATGGATGGATAGATAATGGATGGATGGCAGTATGGATTGATGGGTGGATGTATGGATGAATCATGGATGAGTAGATGAATGGATGGATGATGATGAATGGATTGATAGAGAGATGAAAGGATGGTTCATGGATGATGGATGCATCAGTGGATGCATGATGGATGGGTGGTTGATCATAGATGGATGGGTGATGGATGGAGGATTGATGATGCATGAATGGATCACGGATGGATCATGGATGCATGGGTGAATGGACAGATAATGAATTAATGGCGGCATGGATTGATCGATTGTATGTATGGATGAATCATGGATGGATGGATGATGATTATGGATGGATGCATGGTTGCATGAATGGTTGAATCACGGATGGATCATGGATAAATGTATGTATGTATGGAAGGATCGTAGATGGCTGATTGATAATGGATGATGATGGATGTATGCCTTGTTGAATAGATGGATTGAGAATCATGGATTGATGGATGGATCATTGATGCATGGATGATTGCTGATGATAGATGAATGCATGGTTGCATGGGTGGATGAATCACAGATGGATGGATGGAAAGATGCCGGGGGCATGGATTGATGGATGATGAATAGATGGATCATGGATGATGAATGGATGGATAGATGAATGGATTGATAGAGAGATGAAAGGATGGTTCATGGATGATGGATGCATCGGTGGATGCATGATGGATGGGTGGTTGATCATAGATAGATGGGTGATGACAGATGATTGATGATGCATGAATGGATCATGGATAAATGATGGATGGATGGTTGCATAGATGATGGATCACGGATGGATCATGGATGCATGGGTGGATGGATGCATGGGTGAATGGATAGATAATTAATTAAAGGCGGCATGGATTCATTGATTGTATGTATGGATGAATCATGGATTGGTGGATGAATGGATGGATGATGATTATGGATGGATGCATGGTTGCATGAGTGGTTGAATCACGGATGGATCATGGATAAATGGATGTTTGTATAGAAGGATCGTAGATGGCTGATTAATAATGGATGTATGCCTTGTTGAATGGATGGATCGAGAATCATCGATGGATGAATGGATTGATGGATGGATCATTGATGCATGGATGATTGATGATAGATGATTGGATGGATTAATCACAGATGGATGGATGAATGGATGGAAAGATGCCAGGGGCATGGATTGATGGATGAATGGATGATGAATAGATGGATCATGGATGATCAATGGATGGATAGATGAATGGATAAACCATGGATGCATGAGTGAATGAATGATGAGAATGGATGGATGATGCTTGGGTGGATGGATGGTGGCATAGATTAATAGATGAATGTATGGTTGGATGATGCATGGGTGGATTTATGATAGATAGATAGATAGATAGATAGATAGATAGATAGATAGATAGATAGATAGATAGATAGATAGATAGATAGATAGATAGATAGATAGATAGATAGATAGATAGATAGATGAATGAATGGTTGCATGGATGATGGATAGAGGAATGGATGGATGCTTAGGTGGATGGATGGCAGCATGGAAGGATGGATGGATTAATGGATGGATGATGCATGGGTGGATTTATGATAGATAGATAGATAGATAGATAGATAGATAGATAGATAGATAGATAGATAGATAGATAGATAGATAGATAGATAGGTAGGTAGGTAGGTAGGTAGGTAGGTAGATAGATAGATAGATGCTTAGGTGGATGGACGGCAGCATGGATGGAAGGATGATGAATGGATTAATGGATGGATGATGGATTGGTGGTAGATGATGGATGGATGTATGAAGAGATAGACAGACAGATAGATTTAGCCTAAGCAAAGGACAATATATTTGATCCTCACTATAAGGCTGTAAATACAATCATGTGTTTTCTCCCAGCAATCAACAAAAAAAGGTATTGATAAGATTTCAAATGTTACATCTAAAAATACAAACACATAGTATTTATTTTTGTGGTATATGAACAAAAAATATTGATAACAAATGAAAAGTACAATTATTTATTTTATTAAAATGCAAAAATGTGTGTTAATATTATTATTATATTGTATTGTGTTGTATCATATAATGTTTTATTTACTATACTTTGTATCATATTTTAATATGATACAATATTGTGTTATATTGTTGACTGTACAGTACTTTTACATGAAATATAATGTCTGAATGCTCAGATTCATTATCTTAGGCAAACTATCCATCTTCCAAATTTGATCAAATATTCAGTTCATAAATAATGTTTTTATAGGTGGGGGAAAAGTAGTTAGAAATGTACGTTGGGTGTTACAGTATGTAACTTCCACAACATGATAGAAGTTGAGTGAATAAAATACATCAGATCTGCCCCAATTTTCCTGATGAAATCTGGAAGAGCTGAAAGTGTGGCAGCTTCTCGGGAGAGGAGGACAGAAGAAGAGGAGAAGAGGAGGGAAGAAGGAGGAGAGCAGCAGGCAGCAATGCAGCATCTTCAACCAGCAACACAAAGCTGCTCTTCATTACTAATGGATGATTTTCTCTGCACTTCCATATTTTGATTGAACAACTTTGCAGGCAGCAGTCAGCATCCTAAATACACACCTCTAAATAAAACATGTTGTTGTGTTTCTATGACAACAATCCAGCTGGTGCACTACATTGGGACATACTGTCATGTATTACTGTCCAGCTAGAAAACACACACAGTGCACATTTTACTAGGCCAAGTTCGGGCCCACCAAAGCTTTTCATTTGGCCCAAAAAACAAAACCTAAATATTGAAACCATACAGTTTGGGCGAGCTCAATGGGTCTCGAGGCTTGCAGTCTGAACAAAGGTTAAATTTCCAGTCACAATGAAAGGTGATATTTACCATTTTTATTATTTTTATTCAAATAGTTTTAGTTTTCTATTAAATAAATTGGATTTACATTGTTTTTACTATTATTTTAATATTTTGTGTGTGTGTGTATGTATGTGTATATATATATATATATATATATATATATATATATATATATATATATATATATATATATATATATATACTACCGTTCAAAAGTTTGGGGTCACCCAAACAATTTTGTGAAATATCCTTCATTTCTAAAAACAAGAATAGACTGTCGAGTTTCAGATGAAAGTTCTCTTTTTCTGGCCATTTTGAGCGTTTAATTGACCTCACAAATGTGATGCTCCAGAAACTCAATCTGCTCAAAGGAAGGTCAGTTTTGTAGCTTCTGTAACGAGCTAAACTGTTTTCAGATGTGTGAACATGATTGCACAAGGGTTTTCTATTCATCAATTAGCCTTCTGAGCTAATGAGCAAACACATTGTACCATTAGAACACTGGAGTGATAGTTTCTGGAAATGGGCCTCTATACACCTATGTAGATATTGCACCAAAAACCAGACATTTGCAGCTAGAATAGTCATTTACCACATTAGCAATGTATAGAGTGTACTTCTTTAAAGTTAAGACTAGTTTAAAGTTATCTTCATTGAAAAATAAGGACATTTTAATGTTACCCCAAACTTTTGAACGGTAGTGTGTATATATATATATATATATATATATATATATATATATATATATATATATATATATATATATATACACACATACATGTGTGTGTGTGTGTGTATGATACTGGCCTTAAATAATGTGATGAAGGACCCCTTGCTATACATCCAAGGTTCTGCTAAATATGAATAATTTTGTAGCCATATCTTTTTGGTTTGCAGTGGTGTACTGTTACGGTTACTGCTGGCCTGACCCCATGATGCAGAGACGGCAAGCGATGTGAAGGTGAGACGGTCCTTTTATTAAAAACAAAGAGCACCATTGTGGACGAGACAGCAGTCCATGGGTGAGACGTAAAAACTTGTACTCAGAACACAAGGACACCTAAAGCTACCCAAACAGTCTTCTGTAGGTGATGTCAGCAAGCTGATGAAGGCTCCGCCCACATTTTGGAGCTTAAAATGGGTGTACCAAAATTTGTTACAACAGAAGCCTAAAATCGCTACTGTGTCTATTTTGGGGGGTATTTTGCCCACAGACATAATTTTTAGGTCCAGAACTAAGAAATACTAGAAATATTGTCAGCAATAGAGAGCCCCTTAATGTAATGGATATTTCATATACAATGTCCAGGGTGTACCCTGCCTTCCGCCCGAATGCAGCTTGGCTAGGCTCCTGCACCCCCCGTGACCCCGTAAGGGACAAGCGGTAGAAAATGGATGGAATATTACATTAGTGATTCTCAACCAAGGCGGTTTGTAATCTAGAGGGGAGCAATTCCGGGGTGGGGTGACGGACAACTACAGTCAAAAATCTTGTCAAAAAAAACTATACAGTCAATTTCTGACTTGTTGCTTTTTTTAAATAACATGTTACGGTATTTATAGATAAAAAATAAATGTGGGTCTTCATGTGGTCCTTTCATGTAGCTTATGCTAGAAGTTACCAGGATTGATCAGAATAGTGTGAAAAAATCCAATAGTTAGAAATAAAAACAATGAATACCCTCGTCTTTTGATACTTCATTGCATAAAATACAATGTCAACTAATACAAATTACAATTAAACTCAAAATATGGCCAGACTCTTAAGCATTTCTGTGCCAAAGTATTTATTAAACGCAGTGGCGGGCTGTGTGTTTCCCACCTAGGCCTTCAGTTATGTCCGACTTCAATGATTACCTCTCAAAATACCAACATTTATGTCACCACATGACCATTGCTGGAGAAATACTCTACAGAAACACATTTGGGCATTTTACAAAACGGGTTATTTTCTGGCGCATTTAAAAATCAATAAACCCGCATCAGCAATTAAAACATATCTTATGTGGTACTGTCAAAATTAAAATGGTGAAAAAATTAAGAAATGAAATATCCGAACTCTCATTTCATCGACAGCTGAGCTAGCTTCCGGGGTTGGCCGACATGGTCTCACAAGATGTAGTTTCTCTTTAAATATCCTTCTTGAAAATGGCCTTGCAAATATATGTGTTGTCTTGTCTAATCATAAAAGATGCAGAGGAGGCGTGTTGGCTGAGTTCTTAAAGTTTACTCCACAGCGTGCTCACCAAAAACATCCCGCAACCTAAACGGGTCTACTGCGCATGCTCTCTACTACTGTGGCATGCTGGGTAATGGAGTTCTTGTGTTACCTAGCTCATAACATCGCTATATATCTGCCTTAGGCCATCTAGAAGGCCTTACTGACAACAACTCGTGATCTGATTGGCTATTGCAACTGTCTGTCAAATATTTGTGTCCGTTCACTTACAGCTCACAGACGCCAGCATTATTGATTCTGAAGCCTCTAGGCCAGACCTGGGCAAATTAAGGCCCGCTTAGCTTTTCAATCTGGCCCGCCGGACATTCCCAAATATTTTTTTTATATCTTTAAGATGGAAAGTGTATCTGCCATTATGATGTGCAGTGATGTTTTCAAAGGACCGTAAGTCTTGAATTATACAAAGTGTTTTCAATGGTTGGAATCTGTGCTTTTGCATGATATTTTAGTGACTAGTGTTGTCCTGATACCAATATTATTTTGATACTTTTCTGTACTTTTCGATACTTTTCTAAATAAAGGGGAACAGAAAAATTTGCATTATTGGCTTTATTTTTTTTTTTAAATCTTAGGGTGTGGCGGACCGTTAATTTTCAGCCGCGGTATGGTACCGAACATGATTCATTAGTATACCGTACAACCCTACTAGTTACTATGGTAATCTACGTCACAGACGGTCAGACGAGGCACCAAGCAGTGTGGGTGCGGAGCGTTTCCACAGAGTGTTTCCAGAGCCTGAAATGCGGGTGTCAGGGACAGACGCGGAAGGAGATTTTTACAAGAAAGTTCTAAAGCTTAGTAATAGATCAAATATATCTGATTGTAGACGTTTTTAGTTTTTTTTACCCTTCACGTTCAAATTTCGCTGTTTTTGTTGCATTTGGCCTGATTGTAAAATATGTCGATCGACAGGGGTCGTGACGTTCATATGTTCTAAATATTCAGAGTTTTATCGTTCATAGAAAGAAAGAAAGAAAAAAATCCATTCCGTTTTTAAGGCGGTCTGTCATAACATTTTTAGCATTCAATCAGACTTTATTGTGAGTTTTTGTATTAGTTTTCCTAAAAATAGATATACCGGCCCTCAGACACATTATTTTCTCAAAATTTGGCCCCCGAGTCAAAATAATTGCCCAGGCCTGCTCTAGGCAGATTTCGTACAGCATGGCAACATAATAAGCAAGCTGAATTCTGATTGGATAAAAACTCTATAACCTAAAAACAACAGCGCTGGAAAGAGCATAATCTGACATGAAGAGAATATGAATACTTTTAGATATTTAGGGAAAGTAAATAAAACATTACCTTTATCTTAAATTATGATCATGATTTCTGGTTATTTTAGGCCAGCAGAGAAGGCCTTGCTGGCCCTGACGGCACACCACTTATTAAATGTAGCTGAAAGTGTCATGACAGTTATTGTTAGTTTCTGGTGTTTTGTTTTATTTCCTGTCCAGCGCTCTTATTTTTGTTTCCACTTCCTGTTTGCCTCCATTTGCCACCACTTCCCTTCTGGACTTCATGGAGACAGCTTCGTAGGTCGGACGGAGCTGGATCGATATAACGCGTAAGCAGGCCTGGCCCTAACCAATCTGGCGCCCTAGGCAAGATTTTAGGGGGCGCCCCCCCACATCGGCAGTGAAGTGTATATACTCACAAGAAACCGAATAGCTTTGTCTTTGACCTTTTTTTTTTACCTAAAGAAAGCAAATTAACATATTATATGAGAATGTTATGTTATGATTATCTTTAACCGAATCACAGCAGTGCTCAAATTAAAAAACAGCATTCCCTCTCATGTGATATTGCTTAATCAACATTAATGATGTGCACTTTAACAACTAGACTTACAACTATACCTAATATATAAAGTGACTATTACCTGCAGGGCAAACATTAGCTAACCAGAAGGCAATAACAATGTAAACAAAAAACACCTGCTTAAAAGATCTAATACAAATGTCCCTGAGGAATGTAAGGTGGGAGTACTGTAATTACCTCACGTTAACTTATTATTTTCCATAACAATTTAGCCCCCTCCACAATATTAACCCGACGTCAAAACAGAACTAGCTATTTATTGATTAGCAATTGCCGAATCATGTAACATTAGCTTAATGCTAAAAAGCCAGGTTACTATCACATTCTGTAACAGACAAATAATTTCATGTAGGCTAACGTTACCTACCTGCTACCTCTGTCTTTTTCTCGTTTCTCCTCCTCTTCTTTTCTATTTTTTCTTCCCTGGGCACCTGACAGTTTTGGCCGTTTTGACATCTTGTGTTGATTTTTTGATGTGGTGACGTCCAAAAAGAGTCATGATACGGGAAGGGAGGGGGGGGGGGCGTAATGTTGTAACAAATAATATTTCTATTAAATAGGCTTTACTTTGCATTTTAATTAACGTGGGATTATTTTTTGTATTTAGAAATAATAGTACCAACTTTTTTTTTTTTTATCCAACATTTGTGGCACTGGCGTGGCGCCCCTTGATGGACGGCGCCCTTAGCATTTGCGTATACGGCCTATGCCATGGGCCGGCCCTGCGCGTAAGATGGGGCGGGCACTATTCATCACTCGGTTGATATTTTGTTATTTTTTTGTACTTCCTTCTTTTTGTAGACTTTTATAGAATGTACTGTGTAAGTGTTGCGATCTGGCCGCATATCTGCGAAGGTCGTGTCTCCCAAAATGGCAGGAAGCAGCTCACAGGTAAGAATGATTATTTAAAGGGGAACTGCATTTATTTATTTATTTTTTTGCCTAAATTTCAGAATCATTATTAGAGACAGGAAGACAAAAGTTTTTTTTTCGCCTTCTAACATATAAAAATCGTCTCGTTCCAGGTAGCTAGCAATGCAGCTAATGGGCCCAATCAAATCTACCTTTAAGTCACTTTAGAGGTAGAATATAGAAGCGTTACCATGAATTGATTAACGTGGATAAGTTGAAAAACTTATTCGGGTGTTACCATTTAGTGGTCAATTGTACGGAATACTGTAATGTAGGGCTGCAACTAACGATTAATTTGATAATAGATTAATCTGTCGATTGTTACTTCGATTAATCGATTAATAATCGGATAAGAGACAAACTACATTTCTATCCTTTCCAGTATTTTATTAAAACCATACTTATTTTGATTATTGTTTCTCAGCTGTTTGTACATGTTGCAGTTTATAAATAAAGGTTTATAAAAAAAAAAAATACAAAAAAAATAAAATAATTAAAATATATATATATATATATATATATATATATATATATATATATATATATATATATATATATATATATATATATATATATATATATACGTGTGTGTGAGTGCTCGGGCACAGGGTGCGTGTGATGCGTCAGTGCGTTAGATTTGTGGCAGAAGTGCTTGTAGTTAGTGCATGCTGCATGCTGCCCCTGCTTGCTACTCTCTGCTTACAGCTATCGCCGCCAGCTAGCCCCTGGGTGGGTGAAAAGAGGAGCCGAGTGCGTAAGTCTCCTCCTGCTGGTACACAGCCTCTCCACCACCAAGACTCCTACAGTGCCTCCTCGCGGCCACACACGGTAACTGGGACCTCGCGGTCTCAGGCTAAACTGTAGGGGATCTCGGAGCAGCAGTGGGCCCTAGAGGCGAGGTGTGCAGGCCCCCTGGTGTGTGGACACGCCCTGGCATCCGCCAACCACTGCCCCATCTATGGGTCAAATAGTCGTCATCCCCCCTGCCCCCCCACCCGCTGCCTTGTGGTACCTTTGGGAGAAGGAAAGGCTATGGGAGTAAACCCAGACAGAAAATCAGGAGTGGAGCCCCTGAGGTGGCTGGGTGTCATTGCTGACCCCCTGCCGGCAGCTCCTTTCAGCCAAGTCGATGCCAGATGTATTGCATTGCTTTCCTCTGGGCCACATCGTCACGGCCGAGAGGGGGATCTTGATGTCTGGGCCACCCAAGATCTCCATATTTTCTGCCCAGGCTTGCGCCACGGAGAGGTCACTCCAGCCTCCCCTCTAAAGGGAGGAAACAACACGGAAGCTGGCAGTCTTAAGTTCCACCCGTTTGGCGCCAGCTTCGACGGTGGGAGGAATCATTGACTAATGATTAGCCACCGCCCGCCTCAAGCCGGGCAGCCCCCGGTCAATTAGGTGTCAACCCGCCAAAGCCGGCATCATCCTGGCGGGGAATAGGGTAAAGCATGGCTAGCAAACGTCAACAATTGCACCAAAGATGATCAGAAAATAAGCGAAAACTGAGAGAAAGAAAACGAAGATACCAGCTCTTCGAGTATCAAGCTGGAATGTCAGAACAATGCGCACAGGGCTCTTGGACAGCCTTGATCTCATTGGCGACTCGCGCAAGACCGCTATCATTGACCGTGAGCTCCACCGACTTAATGTCGACATTGCTGCGCTCCAAGAGACACGTCTTGCTGACTTTGGCTCTCTGAAGGAAAAACACTATACTTTCTTCTGGCAGGGAAAGAGTGCAGAGGAATCCCGGGAATATGGTGTGGGATTTGCAGTGAAAAACACTCTGCTTCCCATGATGGACCCACCGACAGAAGGCTCTGAGCGGATCCTTGTAATCCGCCTTTCTACCAGCAGCGGACCAGCAAACCTGTTGTGTGCTTATGCCCCGACCCTCTGCTCACCACCAGAGTCAAAAGACAAGTTCTATGAGGAGCTCGATGCGGCTGTCAACACCATCCCGAAAAATGAGCATCTGCTCCTTCTGGGAGACTTCAATGCCAGGGTAGGTGCTGACCACAAATCCTGGCCAGACTGCCTCGGTCATTTTGGAGTGGGGAGCATGAACGAAAATGGACAACGTCTGCTAGAGCTGTGCTGCTACCGCAAGCTCTGCATCACGAGCACCTTCTTCCAGACTAAGCCTCTGCACCGGGTATCCTGGAGACACCCCAGATCTAAACATTGGCACCAGCTCGACCTCATCATCACGAGGCGAGAGGCCCTTAACAGCGTGCTTCTCACAAGGACGTTTCACAGTGCTGACTGCGACACGGACCATTCACTAGTCCTCAGCAAGGTCAAGCTTCGACCAAAACAGATCTATCACACCAAGCAGAAGGCCCGTCCACGTATCAATGCCAGTCGTTATACCAACCTGGCTGTCACACAACGCTTCCTCACCTCCCTTGACCAAGCACTCTGTGGACCATCAATCAGGCAAATTGCTGAGGACAAATGGAAATGCTTGCGTGATACCATCTACGACCAAGCCATTGCAACATATGGGAAGAAAACGAAAATAAATGCAGACTGGTTTGAGGCTAGTGCTGCAGTGATGGAGCCAGTTATAGAGGCAAAGCGTACCGCTTTCCTCAGGCACAAGGGAAACCCCTCACAGACGAACCTTGACGCCTTGAGAAAGGCCAAAAGCGAAGCCCAGCGAACGGCACGTAGCTGTGCCAACAACTACTGGCTCGAGCTCTCCTCAAACATACAAAGGGCCTCGGACACGGGAGATATCAGGGGCATGTATGAGGGGATAAAGCAAGCAACCGGCTCGTCCATCAAGAAAACCGCACCACTGAAAGCCAAGTCTGGTGAAGTCATCACTGACCGCAACAAGCAGATGGGAAGATGGGCTGAACACTACACAGAGTTATATGCCACTGAGAGCATTGTGTCAGAGGAGGGTCTGAGTGGAGTTGCAAACCTGCCTGTTATGAAGGAGCTTGACAAGGAACCCACGCAGGAAGAGCTCAGCAAAGCTATTGACAACCTCACATGCGGCAAGGCCCCAGGTGCTGACGGGATAACACCTGATGTCATAAAACTTGGGAAACCTTCCTTACTGCCGCACCTTCACGATCTCCTCTGCCTCTGTTGGAAGGATGGAGCCGTCCCCCAGGATCTGCGTGACTCCAAGATTGTCACACTGTACAAGAACAAGGGAGACCGTAGTGACTGTAATAATTACCGCGGCATCTCCCTGCTTAACATCGTGGGGAAAGTCTTCGCTCGTGTCGCCCTTGCTAGACTCCACCTCCTTGCAGAACGTGTCTACCCTGAGTCACAATGTGGCTTTAGGGCAGCAAGATCCACAGTGGACATGATTTTCACCCTTCGGCAGCTGCAGGAGAAGTGCCGGGAACAGAGGAGACCCTTGTATCTCGCCTTTGTTGATCTCACTAAAGCATTCGACCTTGTCAGCAGAGATGGTCTCTTCAAGATGCTTGCAAAGATCGGCTGCCCCCCAAAACTCCTCGCCGTCATAAGATCATTCCACGAAAACACACAGGGTTCCGTCTGTTGGGAAGGAGGAACATCAGAGGCCTTTCCAATCCACGGCGGCGTAAAACAGGGCTGCGTTCTTGCACCAACCCTCTTTGGAATTTTCTTCTCCGTCGTTCTGTCTGCTGCTTTCGGCACATGTTCTGAAGGTGTCTCCCTACACACGAGAGCTGATGGGAAACTTTTCAACCTTGCCCTTGCCCGTTTGCGCTCCAAGACCAAGGTGACCAGTGTCCTCCTGAGGGAAATGCTTTTTGCTGATGATGCAGCTCTAGCATCCCACACAGAGTCCGGGCTCCAGAGGCTGATGGACAGGCTTTCATCTGCCTGTAAAGAGTTTGGTCTCACCATCAGCCTAAAGAAGACCAATGTCATGGGCCAAGATGCTGAAACTCCACTCTCCATCTCCGTCGACAATCAGACTCTGGAATGTGTCAACACCTTTACATACCTTGGATCCGCAATCTCCAGTGACTTGTCACTCGACACAGAACGTGCCACCCGTCTTGCGAAAGCCGCCTCAGTGATGGCCAGGCTGTCCAAAAGAGTATGGTCGAACAACCAGCTATCCACGCGCACTAAACTCCAGGTCTATCAAGCCTGCGTCATTAGCACACTGATGTATGGCAGCGAGGCCTGGACCACCTACACCAGACATGAGAAACAGCTAAACAGCTTTCACCTGCGCTGTCTTCGCCGCATCCTGGGAATCTCATGGCAGGACAAAGTTCCCAACATGGAAGTCCTAGACCGTGCTCACTCCACCAGCCTGTTCACCATGCTCAGCCAATGCCGCCTCAGATGGCTTGGCCATGTCCACAGGATGGACCCCAGCCGGCTCCCCAGAGCTGTCCTGTACAGTGAACTGTCAACAGGCTCCAGACCCCTTGGTCGCCCCCGACTGCGTTTCAAGGACGTGTGCAAACGTGACATGAAACAGGCAGGCATCGACTACAACAACTGGGAGGAAGCTGCAAAAGACCACGACGTTTGGAGGCAGACTGTGGCTACAGGAACCCGCCGTGCCGAGGAGAAGCACATCTCCTTGTTGCAGGCGAGGAGACAAAAGCGGAAACTGCGTGACGCGGGACCTGCTCCTGCGTCAGAACCCTCCCCAAACGTCTGCGCCAACTGCACCAGACTGTCACTACAGAGTCGGGCTGTACAGCCACAGCCGCCGCTGCAGCAAAGAATGAACTCCCCCAGGCGCAACCCATCGTCACTACTGACGGACGGATGCCTATGATGATATATATATATATATTGCCATTTTCAAATGTTTGATTTTGTTTTGCTGTTATAAATCTTTTTTTTTTACTTGGTCTGAGGAAATATTCTAATTTTTTGAGATAGGATTTTTGAGTTTTCTTAAACTGTATGCCATAATCAGCAATATTAAAATAATTAAAGGCTTGCAATCTTTTAGTTGATTTGTAATGAATCCAGAATGTATGACATTTTTGTTTTTTTAATTGCATTACAGAAAATAAAGAACTTTATCATTATATTCTAATTTTCTGAGACAGTCCTGTAGACTGTCGCATTATATTGGACCGCATTATATCGAACTTTGAGTGTACATACATTACCATACCTTTTCTATCTGTATCTTGGGGTCTAAACCAACACACAACCACGACAAAAGTGTGTTTAGGTTTAGCTCTACATGGTAAGTCAACAAGATGGTGAAGAAATATAAAAACAGGCAAAACCAAAATCTGCTGTAGTGACACAGTACTGTACTAACCATCTGCTCTTTGTGCAACACGATACTAGAGTATACACTTCCTCATTGAACTACACTAACTGTCCTCCTCCAGGGTTCCCACTCCTGTGTAGCCACTCGCACACACGGAGATGTCATCTCTGCAAGAAGAAAAAGAAGAGGAGACAACTTGGCAGTACACGCAGGTGGGCTTTAAAATAAACCATTTGAATTATGTGATATGATTTACCAGCACATTGTGACATTTGTTAAAAAAGTGGAACTGAACCCAAAAGTGTTCCGCTTTAACCCCAAAATGTCAACGAGATCTTTAAATCTTTGTGACTGGGAGAAAAGTCGAGCAATAAAATGGGACTCTGCAGTATTGTAAGCACTTTTATGCTGCATATTTATCATGTTAACTTCATAATAGATGATGCCTCTCTAAAAATAGACATGGCAGCCTGCTGGTGTATTTGTGTGAACCTTTATTTATCCAGCTAAAAGCAGCAGGACACTCAGACTGGACGTGTCGCTTGACTTGAAGTGCTGCATTTAGCTGCTTGCTCTGCACTGTGTGCACCGCCAGTTTGCACTTTGAACCCAGATAAATAATCAGGGCAGTGCAGAGTCCTGCTGAATGCTGACAATGTGGAGAATGACTCAGCGATTCTGTGCAGGCGCTGGCTGTGCAAACATCCATCACGCCAACACAAAGATCCACACACACAGTTGGAAACATACAGTAGGAAGGGGATTCATATTCGCCACGGTTTACCTGACACATGAAACGCGACAAATTAGGTGGTGCACTATCCATTTTAGCCGCCAGATGGCAGTAGTGTGTTGAATACCTTAAAATTCCACAATTGCACAATTCCAACCTTGACCACAGCCTCAGTTGCTATGTAGAGTGGTGCTTTCCATCATTTTCAGCAGACTGCATTGCAAAAAGGTTAACATCTTCTCTTCTCTCCACCCAGGAATTGGCCATATAAATCCCTTCCCTACTTTAATGTAAAATACATACATTAATAAATATATACAGCATCAGCAGTAGTGTTGTATGACTGTAATTACCAGGATGCCAATAATGTATTTAATCATTAGTATTGCTATATGACCTTGGGGCCCCACTTTTCCACTTCCACCAGGGCCCACTCAAATATTAACTCTGAACTAGTAATGTCACTGTATATTTTAATCATGTTCAATAATGATGTCTTACCTACTTAAATTTTACAACCTTGCCAAATTATATAAAAACATGTGTTAATCACAAAAAATACTATTTAT
The DNA here is from genome assembly GCF_033978785.1 of Entelurus aequoreus. Lineage (NCBI taxonomy): Eukaryota > Metazoa > Chordata > Actinopteri > Syngnathiformes > Syngnathidae > Entelurus > Entelurus aequoreus. Next base: position 67,009,164 of record NC_084737.1, read on the forward strand.
TTAACACAAACCTTAGACTCTGCTGATTAGTGGGAAAAAAGTACCAAGCAAATATACTGCATAAGAATGGACTCATTAATAACTGACAAAATTCAAATGTACCTGCAAATATGTTGTGCTTAAATGAAGTAGCCAAACAATAATACATATTTTTCTTAACTAAACTGTCAAAATGAAAGTGCAAATGAAAATACAGCTGTACCACTTTGGTCATAATTTTTGCGCTTAAGCATTTTCTATGACTTGAGCTCCAGAATTCTTTTGCTTGTTTGATATTCAATTTATTATTTATTTTAAAGTATATTTGTATTCAAATTATACTTATTTTACTGCCACAAACGGTGTAAAACTAAGTATTGCGGCAGCTCATACTGATGTTTTTTGGCGGCCCAAAGGTTAAGAAACACTGTTTTAAATCATTATAGATCCCCTGTAGATGAATGTATTGGTCATTGATAGTTGTTTAGGCAGAATTACGAACTAGAGCTGGATTGTGAGCGTCTGACAGGATGCAGAATTAAATATATATGCTTACTATAGATCAGGGGTGTCCAAACTCATTCCACTGAGGGCCGCACACTGAAAAATCAAAGCAAGCGGGGGCCATTTTGATATTTTTTATTTTAAAAACCAATACAATATATGTATTAAAAAGATACATTTAGGCCTCCACTCAGACTTGATCCTGGGGACCCCAAAAGGTTTTGGTCAAAAAAAATATTACAAATGTGTCATTATTTATTATTATTATTATTATTATTATTATTATTCAAGGTTTAAATCTCTAGATCAACATTAGGTCTATCTGTCAATATAACGCTTTTAAAGATTTAAGTTGTATGCCATTTTTGTCAAGAAAAAACTTTTTTTTTTAATGGAAAAAAACCACAAAATATGCAATATTTTCCCCCAATAAAATTTTTAAGTGGAATTTTTGAGATTATATAATAATTGGAGTCTTAAAAAGGTCAATAACTCATAAGAACATTGATTTTAATTCATTATTTTTTTGAGCAATGACACTTAAAAAAAAAGTCTAAAATTATTGGGGATCCAAAAGGGTACTGCTCAGTAAAGTTTAAAAAAATACATCCAACATTTGTTTTAACTTTTACCACAATAGTCTCAAGATCAACTTCAGATCTATCCGTCAATTATAAGTTTTATTGTTGTTTATGTGTTTTGTTTGTCCGTTTTAGGCCCTTCTTTAAAAAACTTGGTTTTTTAAATGGCAACCAAAAAATATGCAACATTTGCCCCCCAAAATATCTCAAAGTGGAATATTTAATGTGAAGTAAATGGAGCTTTGAATAGGTCAATAATTCATAATGACATTGATTTTGATTCATTATTTTTTTTTTAAAGAAAGAAACTGCCTGCATGGCAGCTTTGTGTTATTAGAGTATTTTTTTACCTGCGGGCCGCAAATGGCCCCCGGGCCGCACTTTGGACACCACTGCTGTAGATGATCATGTTATGTAATGTGACTGCTTGTTAAAAGAAAAAAAAAGCTTGTTGCATTGACTTCAGTAAATTACATAACTGATGCACTACATCAGTGGTTCTCAAACTCTTTTCACCAAGTACCATTTTAGAAAAAACTTGGCTCTATAAGTACTACCATAATGACCAACATTAAAATACAGTAGGTGTAGTAGGCCTAAATATTCATTGAAGACAAGACACAGGTGTTATTTAATAATATATATATTTTTTTTTTTTGTGTGTGTTTTTGTTTTTTTTTTTTTTTGGCGTACCACTAGTGGTACACGTCCCACAGTTTGAGAGTCCCTGCACTATATCAACCCCATGACGGTCTGTTTTTTTCTTTCTCCAAGCTCACAAAGTTCACGGTCATCTCATTTAAAGCAGCCTCTGGGTGGACTCATTAGCAAATCGCAGAGCATGCTTTATCGACGTAGGCAAGGGATGAAACGGTGCCAAAACCTTGCAGAACATCAACATGAATCTTGCGCAACAGCACGGCTGGCGTCAGCTGCAACATCAACACCTCATCACATGCTTGCTGTGGTCCGCGTGGACACGAGGTCACTAAACGCTGCATCAACAATGAAATATTCCTTCCCTGCGTTCTTTTTCCGGGGACCTCATTGTGGGTGCGCTTTTTTTCGTGCACCTGCAAGTGCTGTTACCATGGCAACGGGGGATGGAATTGTCGGAGTGAATCACGAGTTGACGCTGGGTTCACTCTCTGCAGTGGGAGCAGGTCCTGACCTCCTCACGGCCCTGCAGAATAGCGTGTCGGAGAAGCCATTGCGTTTTATTTAATATTATTTACTTCTTTTTTCTTTTTTTTTTTACTCAGCTTGCCACTTAAAATTTGAGAGCATGCAGCTGCCCCTGGATTATCTTTTCCTGAGGCAGATTCTTAGAATACCGGCGACAGAATTATCCTGAGGGTAATACATGGGGGAAGTACTCGGGCTGGCAGCCATTTTTGGGGGCATATAAATTCTTATTTTGAACCGTGACATTCTCCTGGCAGTGGTCCAACGGGGCTTGAGTGCTTGTTACTGTGGGACTTTTAGATATATGACCTTAAACACTCCATTGAAGAGAGTCCATAAAGTCACTAGTACTGTGTTATGAAATATTTATTCCTAGAACGGACGTCTGTTGCCTGAAAATAACCCAGGAAAGCAACAAAAGAGTTATCTTTTAAGTGGCCTTAAAATATACTAATAAAAAAACATTCAGTCTGTCACGTGCATCTCACAGCAAAATAGAGTGCACTATTTGTGGGCAACCAGTAGAGGCGCCGTTTAATAATTCAGTCCTAACTAGTTTGTAGTCCAAAAACGGTAGCAATGATAAACGCAGTAAAACTCCCAACAGTTAGTATTAATGTTTTAAATTAAAATGATCCAGATTGATACAGTAATCTCACAGACTGACTGATGTCAGCTCGCTGGCATAAAAGCTAACATGAAAACAAGAGACGTTAACGTCTTTCCCCATTAAGAAACGACATACCCCAATCTAACCTTAAATGAGTGTCCGCCCTGAGACTATAAAAAAATGGGACCCATTACTTCCCTGCTTGGCACTCATCATCAAGGGTTTGAATTGGGGGTTAAATCACCAAAAACTATTCCCGAGCGCGGCCACCGCTGCTGCTCACTGCTCCCCTCACCTCCCAGGGGGTGAACAAGGGGATGGGTCAAATACAGACAAATGCAGACAAATTTCACCACACCTAGTGTGTGTGAGACAATCATTGGTACTTTAACTTTAAATAAACACATTACAGCCTGAGCAAATAAGATTTTTAATTGTGTGCATTGAATCTACAAGCTGTGCTCTTTTAGTGCAGAGTGATTGTTCTATATTCGGAGGAACACGAGAAGGAGGTGTTTTTACGGTGCGTTCAAGGCCCACTGAATAGAGTAGGACACCCCCAAAGCCCACCAGAAATAGTAAATAATAATAGATTAGATTTTTACACACTTTTCAATAAATGCTAAAAAAAAAAGTCGTACGGTACAAATTAATATTTAAAATAGGGCTGGCAACTTTAAGCCTTAACCCGGAAGACGCGGGCGTTTGTTAGTCTGTGATTGCGATGAGAGGCGGTCAATTTTCAAAACATAACTTTGGATAAAACTTAGGTAACTTGTTGGTATTGCAGCGACAAACGTTTTTATCACTGGCGTACATCAAGTTTAAAATACCATCTTAAAGTGAATCATGTACTCGAGGATGGCGCCGACATTGTTTTTTGATTGATTGAAACTTTTATTAGTAGGTTGCACAATGAAGTACCGTACATATTCCGTACAATTGACCACTAAATGGTAACACCCGAATAAGTTTTTCAACTTGTGTAAGTCGGGGTCCACTTAAATTGATTCATGATACAGATATATACTAACATCCTAATACAGTCATCACACAAGTTAATCATCAGAGAATATACATTGAATTATTTACATTATTTACAATCCGGGGTGTGGGATATGGAGGGGGGCGGGGGGGTTAGGTTTGGTTGGTATCAACACTTCAGTCATCAACAATTGCATCATCAGAGAAATGGACATTGAAACAGTGTAGGACTGACTTGGTAGGATATGTACAGCAAGTAGTGGACACAGACAGAGAGATCAGAAAGTATAAGAAAAAGTGTCTAAATTTGATTATTTACAATCCGAAGAGGTATTATGTGGAAGGGAGGGTGTTAGTTTAGGGTTGAAGTTGCCTGGAGGTGTTCTTTTAGTGCGGTTTTGAAGGAGGATAGAGATGCCCTTTCTTTTACACCTGTTGGGAGTGCATTCCATATTGATGTGGCATAGAAAGAGAATGAGTTAAGACCTTTGTTAGATCGGAATCTGGGTTTAACGTGGTTAGTGGAGCTCCCTCTGGTGTTGTGGTTATGGCGGTCATTTACGTTAAGGAAGTAGTTTGACATGTACTTCGGTATCAGGGAGGTGTGGCGGATTTTATAGACTAGGCTCAGTGCAAGTTGTTTTACTCTGTCCTCCACCCTGAGCCAGCCCACTTTGGAGAAGTGGGTAGGAGTGAGGTGTGATCTGGGGTGGAGGTCTAGAAATCTGACTAGCTTGTTCTGGGATGTTTGGAGTCTAGATTTGAGGGATTTGGAGGTGCTAGGGTACCAGGAGGTGCATGCGTAATCGAAAAAGGGTTGACCGAGAGTTCCCGCTAGAATCTTCATGGTGCTTTGGTTGACCAGAGAGGAGATTCTGTAGAGAAATCTCATTCGTTGGTTGACCTTTTTGATTACTTTGGTTGCCATTTTATCACAGGAAAGATTAGCCTCTAGAATGCAACCTAGGTAGGTGACCTCATCTTTCCTGGTGATAACAATGTCACCCACTTTTATAGTGAAGTCAATGACTTTGTTACATCGGAATCTGGGTTTAACGTGGTTAGTGGAGCTCCCTCTGGTGTTGTGGTTATGGCGGTCATTTACGTTAAGGAAGTAGTTTGACATGTACTTCGGTATCAGGGAGGTGTAGCGGATTTTATAGACTAGGCTCAGTGCAAGTTGTTTTACTCTGTCCTCCACCCTGAGCCAGCCCACTTTGGAGAAGTGGGTAGGAGTGAGGTGTGATCTGGGGTGGAGGTCTAGAAATCTGACTAGCTTGTTCTGGGATGTTTGGAGTCTAGATTTGAGGGATTTGGAGGTGCTAGGGTACCAGGAGGTGCATGCGTAATCGAAAAAGGGTTGAACGAGAGTTCCCGCTAGAATCTTCATGGTGCGTTTGTTGACCAGAGAGGAGATTCTGTAGAGAAATCTCATTCGTTGGTTGACCTTTTTGATTACTTTGGTTGCCATTTTATCACAGGAATGATTAGCCTCTAGAATGCAACCTAGGTAGATGACCTCATCTTTCCTGGTGATAACAATGTCACCCACTTTTATAGTGAAGTCAATGACTTTCTTAAGGTTGATGTGGGACCCAAACAGGATGGATTCCGTCATCAGCATAACAGTGAAAGCTAACACCGTATTTGCGTATGATGTCACCTAGCGGCAGCTAGTAGATGCTTTAGAGTGCAGGGCCAAGAACCGAACCCTGGGGAACTCCGCACGTTACCTTAACATAGTCCGAGGTCACATTGTTCTGGGAGACGCACTGCATCCTGTCAGTAAGATAGGAGTTAAACCAAGACAAGGCTAAGTCTGTCATACCATGGGTTCGATTCTCGGCAACGTCAGTTCTCAAATGTGTTTATCACTCTAAACATTACATTTGTAAAGTAAAGCATTCTGTATTCATTCTTTTTAACCCGCTACCAAAAATCAATAGCTGAATGATGAAGTTTTGTAAAAATAAAAATAAAAAATCTCCTGTGTTCTGTACATCATTGTGCAAGTTACATTATATTGTCATCTTCATGCCATTTCCTCAAGATGACAGAAAAACATAATATAACCTGCCCTATCATACCATGTTGGCAAAATACAAACACACAATATATGCACATATACAACACATAAAACATATTTTATTTACTTTGTTGATTTACCTAGCAAAACCATTTTGTCAAACATGTATTGTAATTCATTGTCATTTCAAAGAGCCATAATAGACGCACCATTTCAATGCATCACACATTATGTGGTTAAGATGCAACTGTTTGTAATTATACATTGGACCAGCAGGTTGTGTCTTGTGATCAAACACAAGACACCACAAGGGAAATTCTCAAACTAATTGGTTCAAGTGGTTCAATGCCTCATGAGGCTTTATATGACCATCACTACCTGATACTCATTTCCTACCTGACTACGTAAGCTCTCCAGTCCTTTCACTCGGCACCAGTTGATTCCTGATGCTTCCCCCTTCCAGGAGTGTTCATCTCCTCTGCTCTGGCTCCACGCACGCTCTTTGTTCCTGCCGTGTAGTGTTTACTTGTTCCTCTCCACACCCTTTGTGTGCGTCTTCAGTCGTTTTTTCTCACTCCTTTTTGAGCGTGCTTTTTATATTTATTGTTCCTTCTCTGCATTCGGGTCCGACTCCAGCGAAGGTCGATCGTGACAGACCTTGACTGTTTCAGCTGTCTGGCAAAAATGAATAACTGCAGCGAAAAGCAGTTCCATTTACTCAAAGGGGATGAATACTTTTACAAACTACAACAATTATTAATACAGTAAGTCATGTAGCATTCACTTAATTTTGCTTCGTATTTGTTTGCCGTTTTGTTTTTGGTCTTTCTTAAAATCCCACTCAAATACATTCATGTTTGATCGTGACGTGAAAAAATGAGCAAACTGTGGAAAACTTTGTGTGCCGTGCATACTTTTTCAAGTCACCACATATATCTGCGCAATCATGTCTATTTCTATCTGCGTGTTGTGTCCATATCACTTGGAGAGAAGGAGGTGTGTGTGTTTTCCAGACAGAGGCGCAGTGTGCAGTTTCAGCCTATTTACAGTAATGCCCCATTGGGAAAGGCGAGTGTGTTATGGAGAGTCAAGCCAAGGTACACCTGAGTAAAACTCACTTCTCACCCAGCCTGCCTGCTGCTCCTGCTATATTATCTTTATCATGAAATTATATTTTTCATTCACACCTCTCCCTGGTCCAAGATAGCAGCTTTTAATGAGGCTTGTGTCCGCCTGTAGGATGAAGCGGCGCATTATTCGATGCCTCCGAGCTCATTTTTAACTGTCTCCTCAGGGAAGAGGTGTGTTCAGTCAGCTCCAGCCATGGTGACAGGTGGGGTATGAATTACCTTCCACGTTTGTCCCGCTGCTGACGCTGCAGCCAGCCAGCCGGCCGGCCGGCATGCTTGCACTGCACGCTGGAACTTGAAATGGAATACATAAAGACAAAAACAAAACAGGGAATGGAAAGGGAAGATGAAGTCTATAGAGAAGTAAAAAATCAATAACTAAAAGGTCATAGGGAGACCGAGACGGACAAGGATAGGGGTATCATAAAAATATCCATAATCCTTTTTCATTAACATGCATCCTGGCCTTCTGCTTCTTCATTCTGCAAGGTCACGTTTCAACACATTTTGTACTGTTCTTGTTTTTGTTTAGCATTCATGAGCAACACAAGAATGTCCAATTATTGCACATTCCTCTCTTTGTGTTATGCAATGCAAACGAAAACCAAAATAATAAACATACTGAATTATTCGCGCTGACAGTATTAGAAACAGTACATTAAGTCATTATTAAGCTATAGCTTTTTTAAAGTTTTTGTAGTTTTTTCCTCCTCGTTCAATATCAACCCAAAATCATGACAATAATTAGATTTAAGACCATTTTTACATGCAGGAATATCATGTGCACTAACTTTTAGGGGCGCTCAAAAAATCCAAATCAAGATTTGTATTTATTCCGATTCTAAATACATTCATAATTTAAGAATCAATTTAGAAAAGAAAAAAAAAATTGAGAATCAATTTTTGATTTAAAAAAAATACACAACCATTATTGATTTTGTTATTATTATTGATACTGCTTGCTTTTATTATACATGTTTGGTTTTCCTTTTTGTTTATTATATTTAATAAGTATTGTATTTGTAGGTCTTCTAAATTGCTTTGTAAATTTCTATCCAAAGTATTGTAAAGCTGGGTTTGGGTTGGGGTTTCTTTTCTTATATTGATTTACATCCTGTGATTTTGGTGAATTATTTGTTTTTTTTAGGCGTATTTATTTTTTGAAGACACTGAGGCAAGAGGAGCTTGTTTACTAAAATTCATATACCAAATGATATATTACAAGAATCGTTTCAAATTGAGAATCAACCCAAAAATCAGAATCAAATCGAATCTTGTGGTTCCCAAATATTCCCACCTCTACTAATTTACAGATAAAGGTCATCAAGATCATTAAATAATTTGTGAAGCATTTTAGGTATTCTAGACATGCGACATTGTTATCGATATAATAATTTTCACAAGGCTTGCAGTGCCATAATGTGCATTCCAGACCAGTAGTTGGCTTTGTACTGTGGTACCTTTTTGTTTTCATTAGTAATCCGTTCCAAAAGGTCGCATGAACACCAAATCTTACGAAAAACTAAAGTAAGTTTTTCCCATCTATACAGCCAAAATACTTGGCAGATACGTGTTTAATAAACAGATACATACTGTATGTCATAGATAATTAATGCCTTATAAGAATTGGTATTAAAGCATTTTCATTGTACTTTTCATACACAAGCATGTGGCAACTTAAAGTTTTGTTTGGGATAAGTTTATTTTGAACATGTATACAATTACAAATGATACATCATATACTTTACATTTATTTACTTTTCTCGTTACATGATCGAAAAGGAGTACAAAGATGTGAAACTTCTTTAACCCCTTTTCAATTTCATAACAATTTAGTAGCACTTCCTGTCCTCATTTTGTAACTCAGTTTACACCAATAAAATACAACAGATCTCTTAATAAATAGTTCAGTCAGTTAGGATTCCCATATGAATAGAACAATATCTCATTTTCAATAAAGTTTAAGATGTTTATCGAATTTCTTCTTCCTTGTACTGTGTGAACGCAGCCTCTTAAACTGGATCATATCTGTTCATTGTTTAACTTCTTTGTTTAATCCATTCCATAATTTAATTCCACATACTAATATACTAAAAGTTTTAAGTGTTGTACGTGCATACAGGTGTATAAATTAGATTCTAAATGATAAAATGTAGAAAAGTAGAGAGAAAAATAGAGGCAAACACATACAAATACACGCCCACACAGCACTATTGGTATGGAGTATGATAGCGGACAAGCAGAGGCGGATTTTGCTGACAATGTGGGGAATTTATTGGGTTATGTAAAAAGATTGTTTAAAAAAAAAAGTGAATCTGCACATGCCGGCAAGTTAATACAGTAAGTCAAAAAGATGCATGCACAGATTGGTGTTTTTTTTTTTCCTGTGCCTGAGGATGAACTCAAAGTTCATCATGGACAAAAGGAACCCAAAGGGGATTCTTGCCCAGGGCGCCAAACAGGCTAGGACCGCTTTTTCACACAAGCGATTAAAAAGTTGATCATATACTTTCACCATTTCCAGTGTTTACATGGAAAATGCTAACGGTGTCAAGCATGTGTTTTCAGGCTGCAACACCTTGTTATACTAATGAACGCCAGATATTGTTCCTGAGGTTTGGTTTAGAGTTACCCTCGGATGCAAAGACATGGTGACAGTGACAGGTGTGTTCAATAAAGTCTTTCAAGAACAAGAGACACACAAAAGGGTGAAGTATGTAACAAAGATGGCTAGGAGGTATGCAAAGCAAACAGTGGAAACTGCAATGCACATGAAAAGGAGAAGAATATCAGGTAACAGGAAAACAACTAAAGAGATGCACTGGAGTGCATTTAGTACAAAACAATCAATAGTCCCAATGAACTGGCAACTAATTCAAGTTCAAGTTTATTATTCTTCGGTCAATCGTCAACAAAATAAACAAACAGTTGTACATTCTTAAATTGAAAATGAAAATGTTGCAGACCGAAAGGGTTTAGGCTGAAGTTGAACACTTATTGCGCCTAACCCTATAAACAATGTCAAGTACAAAATAAACTTCCGAAAATTATAGAATGTCCATTGTACAACATATTATAAATACACATTATACATAACATAAACACAGTTCAATTATATACACAGTAAAGGCATGTGAAATATCCTTGTAGACATGTTAAACCTTTGTACCAATTTATATACTATATACAAACAATTGTACTTCCATTATTATTTATAACCCACATTTAGTATTTGAATTAACATTGATCATAGTATTAACTACTGTGTTGATTCTAGAGTGATATATTTTTTCAAGACATTGGTCTTAAAGTGTTTTTTAAATGTGTGAATAGAACTGGAACATTTTAAGGAATAATCCAAGCTGTTCCACAGTTGAACCCCCCTGACAGAAACACATCTACTTTTTAAGCTTGTTCTTATCTTAGCTTTCTGGAAGACAGCTGAACCTCTGAGGTCATAGGGATTCTCTCTGGGTTTAAACCTCTCCTGTAGACACCCAGGCAGCATGTGGTTATGAGCTTTGTACGTCACAATAGCAGTGTTGAGGTCAACAAGATCGTGCAGTTTTAATGTTTTTAATTTAATAAACAGAGCATTGGTATGGTCATGATAATCTGCATAATTTACAATTCTAATCGCTTTCTTTTGAAGTAAGAATATAGATTTAATGTTTGTTTTGTAATTGTTACCCCAGATTTCGACACAATAATTAAGATAAGGGAGTACAAAAGAATTATATCGGAATTAAATAGAACCCTAATTACAAATTAAAAGCTATGTTAACATATGTGATTTAAATAAAACATGCTAAATAGCTTGTGCAAATTATAAAATTGTGTGTACTATTAGTGGGCGCGTTACGTGTGATTTACTAAGACTGCGTGTACAATTGATATTATTTAAATGATGTTTTCACGTGTATACCGGCTGTCACCATGGAGTCACTCATTGCCCTACATATTTGTGGTATCATATGGTCCAACATCTGGCGTTTTGTTATGTTGTTGTTGATCTACCACTTTTTCTGAAACTCAATCGAAACAACAGAACCTATTTTTTAGCACTGTGAAGGTGCTGCAGTGTTGTGATGGCACATCTGGAATGATCCAGTGGCAAGAAAATGCATACTGCAAGGAGTTTTATTATAATAGAATATTTCCTATATGAGATCAGATCAGATAGGTCTTTATTGTCAAGAACAACGAAACTTTTGTTTTCAGCACAAACCCGTTTAAGATTAGACAAACAAACAGTGTACAGGGTTACAGAACAGGAACGCTGCTGGGTCGCTACAAGGCGCCCCGTAAAAGATGGGGAAAAAGGTAAAACGCTGGGGAAAAAGATGAGTAAAAAAATACAATCTAGACTGGGCTCCTAAGGGGGCCTAGTCTGGAGTGGGAAAAAACCTCCATGCAATGCACACATAAACACGTTACATTTAATCAAAACAAACTCGCAGGAGGGAGGGAGGTTAAAAGCGTCCATCATTGAGGTGTCCTCGGGGGTGTTTTTCAGAACAGCCTGGTCCTGTTTCCGTCAAGGCCATTCGAGGGAGTCAAAGCGTAGATTAGGATGTTTGTTTTCCGCGAGCAGACAAAACAATGACTTGTCTGTTCTATTCGATTTTGTCAATTGCGTCGAGAGTCCAGCTGATCATATCCATGTCTGATGTTTAGATTTGAGGACAGCGCAAAGAAAGAGGCTTCAAAAAAGTTCAGACAAGACAAAAACAAAGAGAGCAAGCTGGGAGAAGAGGGAGCGGAAAAAAATGCGACCGCCCTCACCAGAGGCAAGACAGAAAGGGGGGGAAAAGTTAACACAACTTAAAACAAACGCTGGCAGACACCAATGTGTTTTTATCAACACAGCAGCTATAAAATCATTAAAAATGATATTGCCGAATAGATAATGTCTATGTGTTGACGGACACAAGTAGGATGGAGGATTCTTTGTCTTTGCAGGACGATCGCCTACTTTCTCAGTCATTTGTGCATAACTGTGCCAATTTGCACGCACATTTCAAACGTACTAAATAAAGATGCAAAACAGCAGCCGCAGAACAATTTTAGTCTTCATCTATCACACTGCGAGTGCTAATTTGCATCTTCCTTTCACCAGTATTGTGAACACACAATTAATGCAATCCTTTAGTAACTCAGGCACCATGTGTTGGTAAGCTCAGACGTTATGCTATTTTAAAAGTTCACCAAAAAAATGAAGCCAGTGCAGTGTAAGGTCAAGTTTCCCGTTTATTTTTGAAGTCAAAGGTTAAAGCCATTTCCAAGCCTTTAGCTTTATCCATCATGAAGTGATGCGGGAGGTTTCAAATGCTCCTTGTTTGTGGCAATGACCTGGCCCCAACTCGTTCGTAGCAGGATAGAAACATCATTATGTCCTGCCTGGGAGCAGCAGCAGCAACACCAACTCAATATAACCACTTCCTTGTTTATGTCTCGGGAACACTGATTGCGTGTACTCCACCGCAGGCTTGTGCCACTTAACGAGGGTCTCAATTCACAAATCACCATCGTTGTTCTCACTTGGAGCCTTAAACGTCGCAACATGAATAGTTTCAAATAGGATGACTTTTTTTTTTTTTTGTACTGTGCTGTAACCGGGCAGATTTTTTAACCGCATTTCTTGATGCTGTTACTTTTCAACCTCCTCCGCTTTGATATCACCCACTCACCATATGAGAGTGTACTTGAAGAGTGCTGACTTCCTCTGTCTGGACAGCAGCTTTTCTCCCTCTCGCACACACACACACACACACACACAAACACACACACACACACACACACACACTCACACACACACACACACATACATGTATTGCCTACTTTGCGTGGACCCACGTTTGGTTAGTAGGTTGTGAGGGCCCCCCTTTCCACTATAGCTAGAATGATGAAAAAATATATATCTAGCCCTAGATGGGAGTAAAGAGTTGCAACTCGGGATGTCCGATAATGGCTTTTTGCCCATATCCGATATTCCGATATTGTCCAACTCTTTAATTACCGATACCAATATCAACCGATATATACAGTCGTGGAATTAACACATTATTATGCCTAATTTGGACAACTAGGTATGGTGAAGATAAGGTACTTTTTAAAAAAATTAATAAAATAAGATAAATAAATTAAAAACATTTTCTTGAATAATAAAGAGAGTAAAACAATATAAAAACAGTTACATAGAAACTAGTAATGAATGAAAATGAGTAAAATTAACTGTTAAAGGTTAGTACTATTATTGGAGCAGCAGCACGCACAATCATGTGTGCTTACGGACTGTATCCCTTGCAGACTGTATTGATATATATTGATATATAATGTAGGAACCAGAATATTAATAACAGAAAGAAACAACTCTTGTGTTTTTTTATGTTGATTTAATAAAAAAAACAAACAAACAAAAAAAACACAAAAAAAACCGATACCGATAATAAAAAAAACGATACCAATAATTTCCGATATTACATTTTAAAACATTTATCGGACATCCCTAGTTGCAACCTCACTTCAGAATGCAAAACACACAAAGTAAAACAAATATTTTACTTCTGTAGTTGTGAGGACCAGGCAAATGTCCTCACAAGTCAAAAGATCCTCACAGAAAGGGTGGTTTATCAAATGTATGTCCACACAAGGATGGAGAGACAAGTGCACACAGACACACACACACACACACACACACACATTCTTGTATTTCTTACCTTCTTGAGACCTCTGAAATATGCCTACCTCTTTAGAACCACCCTTTCTAGCTATATAAAGATTTGTATTTACAACATTAATAATATATACATACTATGCAAATATAAATAAGGTAAGCTTTTAGTTAATTTTTTATTTTTTTATAAATTTTGTTTGTAATTGGTTTTTAATTTTCATTATTTAAGTTATTACAGTATGTCTCTATATCACTGGTTCTTAACCTTGTTGGAGGTACCGAACCCCACCAGTTTCATATGCGCATTCACCGAACCCTTCTTTAGTGAAAAATTAAATGATTTTTTGGTAACGCTTTAGTATGGGGAACATATTCTAAGTAACAAAGACTTAATTTAGAGTTATTTGGTTAGGGTTAGGGTTAGAGGTTTAGGGCCAGGGTTAGGGTTATTATAAGCCCATGCCGAATAAGGCTAAGTACTTAATAATGACTAGTTAAGAGCCAATATGTTACTAATTTGCATGTTAATAAGCAACTAATTAATGATGAATATGTTCCCCATACTAAAGTGTTACCATGTTTTATTACTGGTGCACAAAATGAACCGTGCATGAACATCACCTTGTTCAAACAACAAAACCAACACAGTGCATAAACTCACAACAAATTACACACCTGCAAATCAGTGTGACTTCTGCTGTTGCCGTATCCGTAATACGCCGATAGGGAGAAGTTTTTATTTACACAATGAGTCGGGTGTGTCTTGACCTCCGCCGAACCCCTGAGCCCGATTCACTGAACCCCTAGGGTTCGATCGAACCCAGGTTAAGAACCACTGCTCTATATACCGTACATATTTATATATTTTTAAAAAATTTAATTTTGGCCAAAGGGAGTGCGTTTCAATTTCTTACACTTGTTATTACATATGTTGGCCAGAGGGGGAGCACTTTTAAAACCGACACACAGTCAATTTGGAAAATCCCTCCTTTTTGGGACCACCCTAATTTTGATAGATTTCGCCACCGGGGGTGCAAATGAGACATTCTCTATTAGATGCAATGGTTTTCCGTATTGGGACCTTGATTTCGGTCCTAACTTGTTCACCGGTCCTCATATGGAAGGTACTTTTCCTTGTTGATGTCTCAAGAAGGGTAGAAATACAAGAACACACACACAATACACAGGGATGCATATCTTAATCACAGACTTGGTCCAACTTGGGGGCCGCACCGAGCTTATGGTGCACCTCTGAGTTATTATCTTTATCCGGCCTGTGCTTGAATGAATGCAAGGAGCAGGTTTATTGACGGAAAATGAGGGGGTGGAAGTGTTTCCGGCGGGCGTCCTGACAAAGCAACTGTTTGACATGTTTGCATTCATCCGCTGGCATCCCCAAAATCTTAACCTTTCAAAACGACAGTCTCTAGGGACCGCAAAAAGGCCCCTGCCTATCACGGATGAATTATCGGACTCGTTGTGGCAACTATGTCTGAGCCCCGCCCCCTAGTAGGCCTCCTTCATCCCTGAAGCTCTTTGAGGCAATAAAGCCAAAGAGGTGAGAGTTTGACACCAGCTTGACCCTCGCCGCGACCCCCTGTTATGGTGCGCCTTCTGTGGGGGTCAGGGATCAGGGTCTTAAAACAAGAACAGATACCATGGCGCCCGCACTCCTCGGCGCAACCTGATGCCCATCTGGAGGAATGTGCCGCGCATTGTGACGTCTGCATCTCCCTCCACCAGCTGGCATGGAAGCGAACACGCCATGAATATGGATGCTGCCTTGCTGAAGGTGCATGCGGCCTACGATGTCTCCATCTGTCAGATTCCCACTCAGTCACTGACAATAGTGGGGAGACAGCAGACAACGTTGACTCCTTTATTACAATGTTGGATGTAATCTAGGGAGCGTCTAAAAATGTAAAGGTTTCGTTGTACGTGAAAATATTATAAAGCTGCAATAGAAGTCACTAGAAGAGTACACCAATTTCTGCAATCAGCAGCCTGTGCTCCAATAAGAACAAGGCCGTCGCAGACAATGAAAAGCCTTTGTTGTGACTCCACACACGCACAAATATTAAAGACTGCAAATACGTCGGGTAGCAGGCTAGTTTACTGTTGGCATTCTGGAGCATAGATTGTGAATGACACAGAGATGGTCAATTCCTCGCAACATTTTTATCTCACTTTAGATGAACTTTTTTAGGGTTCTGGCCACTACCACACAAACTTACACGCATATTTTTTGCAAAACATGACAAACAAAACTCCCTTTGTAGTTTCACCCTTGGACTTCATCCTTCATTAAAAGGAGCCGTAGCGCCCAGATGACCAAAATGTTACTGAAAATGTATTTGTATGTATTTTTTGCTCCTGGAAATGAATCTGGCAGCCATTTCCCATATAATCAATTAGTGTTTGAGTAATGGTTAGATAACCAATTGTACTTTCCATTGCCGGACTCAATATGCCGCCCTCCCCTTGGTGTGAGGACTGGAACCCATTTACCCGCATAGACAGTGTGGATAAAAGAATGTAAAAATATTATTTAAATCATTTAATTGCATGTTTTTGTTGCCCTGGTCTTTTATACTTCAAAATGGATATAGTTACCATTATGAACAAATAATACATATGAAATAATCTATTTCAAGACTTCCCTGCTCTTCCACCCTCTCTTCCACAGACATCATAGCCTGTGTGTCCTCATGCTCTTTCAGCATCTCCTTAAGCTTCTTGAGGAAAATATCAGTAGAAGAGGACACAAAATAGAATACTAGTAGCTTACCTTCTTTTCTCTCGTTTTTGATCATCGGGTCTGCTCATCTTTCTTCGTTTTTCCGCAGGCTCTGTCTCTTTCGCCCCTTGAGAATGCTCTCAATTTTCGGGATCACATTTGAGTCTTTTACATATTTTCCATCCAAACTTCGACTATTATTATTATTATTATTATTATTATTATTATTATTATTATTATTATTATTATTATTAAAATGATCGTTGCAAATTACTCTTTTCTCACTTTGGTCTGTCCCATTTTGCGTGAGTCAACTTGACTGGAAAGGTCCATAGTTTCCTCATATTCCCATCATTTGGATATGTATGCATGCTGACCCCGTCCTTAGTTGTATTGTTGCAACCTGCAACAATGCATCTGACAGACATGTTTGATAATTCCTTCCAATTCTGAGTGAAAATAACATGATTCAGGAAGAATCATGTTGATGTTGGTCGAGAAGGCCTGGCTCTCAGTCTCTGTTCTACAAACCCTGTTTCCATATGAGTTGGGAAATTGTGTTAGATGTAAATATAAACGGAATACAATGATTTGCAAATAATTTTCAACCCATATTCAGTTGAATATGCTACAAAGACAACATGGCGGCGCATGGCTATGGCTATGCTGCGGCTATGCTAACGCTCTTGGGAGTGTAGAGCGATTTGGCAAAAAACACCCGTCATTTCTGTCAATTTCATGGCTGGCTCAAAGCGTGAACACTCTGTGATCACATACGACCGACAGACAATTCTGGATGTGGATGGATCGGGTCGTTATAGACTGAAAGATGCATGTACGGTGGACCTCCTCGCTAGCATGGGAATACTTCGCGGACTACATCGAGCGGCCTTTGTAGCAGCGGAGTCAAGTGCTAGCGGTGACCGCCAATGGAGACGACGTAAGCGGTGCGAGCGGAAGCAGAAGCGGGGTTGCCGAGCGGGGCTAACAACAAAGAGAAAAGCTAACCAAAGAAGCGTGGAGTCTCCGGGTAAGAAGCCATTTAAACTAGAACTAGCTGGCGTCAGGCTGGATAATCCCTGCACACATAGCCATTCTCTTAGAATAAAACACAACTCACATAATGTTTTTTCTTTTGTGACCATGTCAGAGGCAGACATACATTGTACTGAGGTAGCTAACTATGATGCGTTCAGTTTATCGCAACATCAAGCAAACAATCTGAATATCCCCGTCGTATCAATTCCTAGATATGGTCGAAACTATTTAAAGTGCAATACGCATAATAAACGCAACATTATTAATATTGCTACTTCGGATAATTTCAACAAACAATCCTCAAAACGGCCCACTACCTATAATATGGGCTTTTTAAACATAAGATCATTATCTTCCAAAACGTTATTAGTTAATGAAGTCATTAGAGACAACAAACTTGACGTCGTTGGTCTCGCCGAGACCTGGCTCAAACCAGACGATTTTTTTGCGCTAAATGAGGCATCTCCTCCTAACTATACCAATACACATGTTGCCCGACCTCTTAAAAGGGGAGGGGGTGTCGCACTAATATACAATGAAATCTATAATCTTACACCTAACCTAAATAATAAATATAACTCGTTTGAGGTGCTCACTTTGAGGTTTGTCACACCGCTGCCTCTCCACTTGGCTGTTATCTCCCACACAGCAGAAGACTGCTATACGGATCCGCCTTCAAGTCGCCCAACCCGCGTTACTGTCACATTCGTTTTGGCTCCGCCTAGAGGATACGGCTCCGCCTCTGAAAATTGTACGGTCAGACAGCTGATCCTGAGCGGACTCGTGTCTGATTCGCATACGCGGACGCGACAAACTAAACCGGCGCGCGCCGCCTAGAGTTATAGGCTCCGCCTACGCGCGCTGAGCCGACCAATGTCTGCACCCGCAGACGTGGACGCACCTACTAGCGTGTACGCGCATGAGCCAAGATCTCTGGACTTTCTTTGCTGGAACACGAACGTAAGTATAGATTTATTGATTTATTGCTACATTCGCAGTAAAGATCGGCCTTTGTGTTTCCATCATCATTTATGTATGATTGTAATGACGTTGTTTGATATTAGGACTAGCAGTAAAACTTTATATTCTGTAAAAAAAGGATTTTATTTCCAGCGCCGCCTCCCAGAATGCTTTGCATGGGGATGTGCGTCTGACGTCACGTATTCAGAAAATTCGAAATGGCTGCACGCGGGAGGTGAGGCCCGAGCGAAGAAAAGTGGAAAAGAGTGTTATTCGTCAAAAAACCCACACAACGACGGTCATTTTTTCGCCGTGCTATTGTAAAATTGTCTTTTATCTGTGTTTTGTGAAGCCGGTGAGTAACGTTCAATACAGTTAACTTAGGCTATCTTTTGTTAGACGCTGTGAATGTGTGTAGGTTACATGCTACGACATTCCACATATTTCCAACTGGTTGAAACGAGAGCGTATTACTTTATTGTCAGTGTTGTTTAGGCCCAGGTCGCTATTACTTCGTTATAACAACGTAACGTTAACAGAGTGGAAACAGCCGTTCTTTGCTATTAATATGAGTGTGTATTATTTCTTTCTTTGTTCTTTAGTGGAGCTCGAGATCCTGTTTACTGTGGACTAGCTGTGTGTGACGCCATGTTGTTTTTGTTTCCATTACCAAAAAAAAGGTGTGTCTATGTGTTTTTTGGCATAGTTAATTGTAGAAAAAAATATAAAATGAGGTGATGTGAGCGGGAAAAATTGCTGCACATATTAAGGATCCTTTTTCTTGATCTATATTTTTGTTATTTGCTGATGTATATATTTTATATGCTGTTTTTTATTTAATTAATTTATTAGAGACTATTTTATGCTTTATTTACATTTTTTTATTATTATTATTTTATTTACTATTATTATTATTATTTCCACATGTAAGCATAAATAATTGATCATATTAGTACATTGTTTGATTGCTTTGCTTAATGCATTCCATAATTTAATTCCACATACTGATATACTGAAGGTCTTAAGTGTTGTACGTGCGTACAAATGTTTTAAATTACATTTCTCTCTAAGATGATTTTTCTCCTCTTTTTTTGAGAAGAATTGTTGTATATTCTTGGGTAGCAGGTTATAGTTTGCTTTGTTTATAATTTTAGCTGTTTGCAAATTCACTATGTCGTGGAATTTCTGTATCTTTGATTCAATAAATAAAGGATTTGTGTGTTCTCTATATCCAACATTATATATTATTCTAACTGATCTTTTTTGTAACACCGTTAATGAATGAAGTGTACTTTTGTAATTATTTCCCCATATTTCTACACAATAACTCAGATATGTAACACTAGTGAACAGTAGAGAATATGAAGTGATTTTTTTGTCTAGAACATGTTTTGCTTTATTCATTATTGACATGTTTCTTGCTACTTTATGTTGTATATTTTTTACTTGAGATTTCCAGTTCAATTTATCATCAATCATTATACCTAGACATTTGGTTTCATTTACTCTTTCAATTTCTATTCCGTCTACTTGTATTTGTGTTTGACTTTCTCTTCTACTGTTACCAAATAGCATTATTTTAGTTTTACTGAGATTCAAAGATAGTCTGTTTTTGTCAAACCATCTTTTTAATTTGTTAATTTCTTCTGTTATTATTTGTATTATCTTCTGTGTGTTCTCTCCTGAACAAAACGCTGTTGTATCATCCGCAAATAATACTAACTTTAAATCTTTTGTAACTTTACAAATGTCATTTATCTAGACATTGAATAATTTAGGTCCTATATTGATCCCTGAGGTGAACCACAGGATATATTTAGCGATGTAGACGAAACCACCACATTAATATTAAAGATATGGTTAACATTCTTAGTGCTAAAGATATTCCCCTCTCCTTGTATCCCTTCTCCCAGCTCCACCGTCTCGCCGAGTGCCAGCAAGAGTCATGAGTACTTGTCAACTCGACTCCTCAACTGGAGATAACTTTCTAGGTAAAGACTGATCTCCAAAATAATATCTCAGCATCCAGTAACCATGGTTAACAGATCACAACCATTTAATACCAATTTATCTCCCTTAGCACCTCACCATGGGGAAGGATGTATTCATATGCCTTCACCAGCACCTGCATTAAACATGCAGAGAGTTACACAAGGTAGGGACTGATCTCTGTATACACTACACCCATAATTTCAAACCCTACTTTACGATTGAGCTGAAGTTCTGACTATTATGACCTGTACTTTTACCTTTCTTATAGTTCTTACCACCTTGGGGCACCATTCAGGTAAAATCTCAGCTCATCTTACTTGCTTATTTGTATACACTAACACCTGTGCATGCTTTTGTCCACGTTGTTCCTTTGACGATGAATAAATACCCCTTTTCTTTCTTTCTACATTAAGGGTGCCTTTTCATCTGCTTAAATTTATAATGAACAGGGACATTGCGGTTGTCCCAAGTGGATGGTATGATGATAGGATGGTTTTCTGGCCCAGCTATAAAAACACCGACAGAATTGAAAGGGCAGCTTTAAATGAGGAGCAGCATGAGCCAAACTGGCCAAGATTTGACGTTTCTGTTGTCCGAACTTGTGGTATGCAAATTCATAATCTTCTTGTTTAAAAATAACGTCATAGTTGCTTCTCTTTATGCTTGGAATAACCTATTGTGTCTATGTTCTGACCAGGTCTCTTGTAAGAGAGAGACCTGATTTATCATCATCAATAATAATAATATTCTGTTCAGCTCTACAGCTAATTTGAAACTCATGTTCATTTTAACATATTCAATTTTAGACAACTACAAAGACGCATTAAAAATAATGCAACAATATGGAAAGGGCTGCGACACCTCAGACCTGCAATCTGAGGCAGAGAACGAGGAGCTGCCAGAAAAAAGGAACAGGAAGCCAGTGTAAGTGTGTTCCGTCTTGTTTTTGTCATGTTTCTACAGTAATAGGAAGGTTATTTCCGGTAGCATTCAAAAATAGACCAGAGATGCTTGTACTATATGTATATTTGGCAATTTTGGTATTGCAATAATCCTAATGATATGGTTACCCAACAGCCATCGTCTCGGGGACTCAGATGATAGCGAAGAAGACCCGGGAAATAGTGACCTCACATCTCTGGGGTTGGCAAGCCAATTGCACAGGCAGAGTAAGGAATAATCTCTTAACATCGAAAACAACAAAACCACCAAAAGATATGGTTAACATTCTTAGTGCTAAAGATATTCCCCTCTCCTTGTATCCCTTCTCCCAGCTCCACCATCTCGCCGAGTGCCAGCAAGAGTCATGAGTACTTGTTAACTCGACTCCTCAACTGGAGATAACTTTCTAGGTAAAGATTGATCTCTGAAATAATATCTCATCATCCAGTAACCATGGTTAACAGATCACAACCATTTAATACCAATGTATCTCCCTTAGCACCTCACCATGGGGAAGGACGCATTCATATGCCTTCACCAGCACCTGCATTAAACATGCAGAGAGTTACACAAGGTAGGGACTGATCTCTGAAATATTAGTGTATAGATAGGCCCCTTGGGTATTACCAGTCATGGGTAACTGATGGCTCTCTCACAATGCCCACCTCACTAGGAACGGCAGTCCCTCCTCGACTCCCTCCACCCCCCTCACCAGCAGCCCTCAACATGTGGCAGACAGAGGAGCCTGGATCCAGCCTGGCCTACAGGCCAACATGGCGAGGGGGAAGAATGGCCGACAACATTTCCTGCTCTGGTGAGCAATAACTGACAAATACCGGATGGTCATTCTGTGCCACAAATTTTGGAAAAAATTCAAATTCACAAGCAATCACATATTTTCTTCAAACTTTGTCAATAACTTTTGTCATTAACTAAGGTCAATAGCTAATGTCAGGATTATGAGTAATGAGGACACTGAAACATGTTAATTTTATACTGCTGTTTGTCAACAGCGCCTGAGGTCATCCACATCCTTAGCCTGCTGGAAACTATTAAGCACAACCAAGACCAGCTGATTGCGAAGGTAAACTTCTTAAGCCTTGAATAGGTCAATATTTCATAATGACATTGATTTTGATTCATTATTATTTTTTAAAGAAAGAAACAGCCTACATGGCAGCTTTGTGTGATTAGAGTAAACATTGCTACATTTTCTTGTTACATTTCACCTGTTTGCTCTTTAAATACCACTTTTAATGTTTTTTATTTATTTCGATCATATTTTTTAAAAATGTGCCCTGGGGCCGTTAAAAAATGACCTGCAGCCCGCAAATGGCCCCCGGGCCGCACTTTGGACACCCCTGGCCTACACGAATACAAACATAGAATGATAGTACAAATATAATAAGAAAACAATGTCAACCTCCCAAAGTTGGGTTATGGATATTTATTTATGCCCCCCATAAATGATATATATTTACTTTATAGAGTGAATTGACCATTTTCTGTTTCTGCCTATTGACAATATTGTTAGTTTAAAAATACAAGGCAATGCATATGTAAGCCTATATTGCTGTAGTAGGGCTTAGTGAATTTTTTAGTTGCCTATTTTATCCTACAGCAAGAACAGAAGGGATTTTGAAAATAAGATAAAGGGGTCCAAAACGGCCAGATGAGCCAGGGTTTTTATGAGTCCGTTGCTGGTCCGCGGCGGGAGGTTAGGCTTTGATCTTGGGTGCGGAGTGGATGCAGCGCGCCGTCACGGCGCACCCGCCGCGGCGCACCCGCCGCGGAAATAAGGCTTTGATCATGGGTGCGGAGCGCATTCAGCGCGCCGCCACGGCGGATCCGCTACCTGCCGCCGTGGCGGATACGTTCCTGAGTGCAAATGGACGCCGATGCTGGTCCGTTTCGCGGTTCCGTTTCGCGGTTCCGTTTCGCGGTTCCGTTTCGCGGTTCTGTTCCGGAAAGCGCGATACCTGCGCGGGGGATCCGCCGCGGAGTGTTTTTGCTGTGTGGGCTAGCTACCGCCCCCCTGGGCCCTATTCGGACTTCATCAGTGAATTCTCAGAGTTTGTTGCTGATCTAGTGACGCACGCCGACAATATAATCATAATGGGGGACTTTAACATCCATATGAATACCCCATCGGACCCTCCATGCGTGGCGCTCCAGACTATAATTGATAGCTGTGGTCTTACACAAATAATAAATGAACCCACGCATCGCAACGGTAATACGATAGATCTGGTGCTTGTCAGGGGTGTCACCACCTCTAAAGTTACGATACTCCCGTACACTAAAGTAATGTCCGATCATTACCTTATAAAATTCGAAGTTCTGACTCATTGTCAACAAACTAATAATAATAATAATAACTACTATAGCAGCCGCAACATTAATGCTGCCACAACGACGACTCTTACTGACCTACTGCCTTCGGTAATGGCACCATTCCCAAATTATGTGGGCTCTATTGATAACCTCACTAACAACTTTAATGACGCCCTGCGCAACACCATTGATAGTGTAGCACTGCTAAAGCTAAAAAGGGCCCCTAAAAGGCGCACCCCATGGTTTACAGAAGAAACTAAAGCCCAGAAATTATCATGTAGAAAGCTGGAACGCAAATGGCGTGCGACTAAACTTGAGGTTTTCCATCAAGCATGGTGTGATAGTTTAATAACTTATAAACGCATGCTTACCTCAGCTAAAGCTAAATATTACTCAAATCTCATCCACCTCAACAAAAATGATCCTAAATTTCTGTTTAGTACAGTAGCATCGCTAACCCAACAAGGGACTCCTCCCAGTAGCTCCACCCACACAGCAGATGACTTTATGAATTTCTTTAATAAGAAAATTGAAGTCATTAGAAAAGAGATTAAAGACAATGCATCTCAGCTACAACTGGGTTCTATTAACACAAATACGACTGTATATTCGACGGACATTGCCCTCCAAAATAGTTTCTCTCTCTTTGATGAAATAACATTGGAGGAATTGTCAAAATGTGTAAATGGGACAAAACAAACAACATGTTTACTTGACCCAATTCCTGGGAAACTTATCAAGGAGCTTTTTGTATTATTAGGTCCATCAGTGTTAAATATTATAAACTTATCACTTTCCTCTGGCACTGTTCCCCTAGCATTCAAAAAAGCGGTTATTCATCCTCTACTCAAAAGACCTAACCTCGATCCTGATCTCCTGGTAACCTACCTTTCGGTGTCCCACCTTCCGTTTATCTCGAAAATCCTCGAAAAAATTGTCGCACAGCAGCTAAATGAACACTTAGCGTCTAACAATCTCTGTGAACCTTTTCAGTCCGGTTTCAGGGCAAATCACTCTACGGAGACAGCCCTCGCAAAAATGACTAATGATCTATTGCTAACGATGGATTCTGATGCGTCATCTATGTTGCTGCTTCTTGATCTTAGCGCCGCTTTCGATACTGTTGATCATAATATTTTATTAGAGCGTATCAAAACGCGTATTGGGATGTCAGACTTAGCCTTGTCTTGGTTTAACTCTTATCTTGCTGACAGGATGCAGTGTGTCTCCCATAACAATGTGACCTCGGACTATGTTAAGGTAACGTGCGGAGTTCCCCAGGGTTCGGTTCTTGGCCCTGCACTCTTTAGTATTTACATGCTGCCGCTAGGTGACATCATACGCAAATACGGTGTTAGCTTTCACTGTTATGCTGATGACACCCAACTCTACATGCTCCTAAAGCTGACCAACACGCCGGATTGTAGTCAGCTGGAGGCGTGTCTTAATGAAATTAAACAATGGATGTCCGCTAACTTTTTGCAACTCAACGCTAAGAAAACGGAAATGCTGATTATCGGTCCTGCTCAGCACCGACATCTATTTAATAATACCACCTTAACATTTGACAACCAAACAATTAAACAAGGCGACTCGGTAAAGAATCTGAATCTATAAAGATAGAATACTGTTAACCGCAACATCCATCCATCCATCCATTTTCTACCGCTTGTCCCTTTCGGGGTCGCGGGAGGTATAAGTGTAAAAAACACCCAACAACATCATGATTTGTAAATTTTCAGAATGTGCTTGTTCTGTTTTTAAACAAAGAAAACAATCTGAAGTTGTCTTTATTTTTAAGTTATCATGTCGTGATCTTACCAGTCCGGCCCACTTAGGAGTGGATTTTTCTCCATGTGGGCCCCGATCTAAAATGAGTTTGACACCCCTGGTATAGAGCTAACAAAGGCGGCGAGACTGTGAAGTTTGTTACAGGAATGAGAAGAAAAAAATAGAAAACAAGTGCTGGTTACCAGAATAAAAAGACCCGGAAGTACGAGGAAGCATACATAGGACCTGATTTACTAAAGCTTTGCATGTACTAAAACACGTGGAAACCTGATACCACACGCAATGCTGAACTGACCGCTAAAGAATTGCAAAGTGGATTGCGTCTGTGGACGCTTCAAGACATCTATGACGAAGAGGTGCCTTTCAGACAGTGCGGCATGCAAGTGTGGTGAGGCTGAGCAGATTGGACCAGAGACGAGGGCATGGCTACATGACATTAAGTTGGCCATCTGATGGTATACGAAAAAAGACAGAGGAGAATCCTTCATCCTACGTGTGTGTCAACATTTTGGAAGGTCAGAAATAAAAGATATTAGACATATCGTCTATTCAGCAACATCATTTTATAATATTATAGCTGCTAGAGGACTTAAGAGGCTGATTTTTTTTTAAATTTGATGCGTTTTGGTGTCCCTTAGTATTTTTTAAAATGTTTGTTTTTTCAAAAAGAATATATATTATTAAAAATATTTCTTAGATGAAAAAACTTCTTTAAGTATGCATTTTTTTGCGTCTTGAGCGGAGTAAGTACAGCCTCTCACCAATGAGCACACTTTAGGCAGTTAAATAAATAAAAAAGTGGTTTCATTGTAGATTCACTGAACGACTGCTTCTAAAATGCCCATAAAAAGTGCTACAGGTCTCTTGCATGTTTGAAAACATAGTAAAACACCACAGGAGCATGATAACATGAATCTGCAGTAAATGAGTGTCTCCGTGGTGATGCCCCGTATAGTACTTGCAAAATCCTCATTTAAATAAGGCGGTCTGCACCACTTTTCAATGGCTTAAGCAGTGTCAATAAACCGCACGCAACACGCCCACTAATAGCACACGCTGTTTTATAGATTGCACACTCTGTCTAGTGCGTGGTATTTGGATCTTAGTAAATCAGGCCCATAGTCTTTGGATTCACCGTATCTACAAAAGGAAATGAGGAAAGAATACGGTTTTATGCTAATCTACTACCCTAAACAAAAACAAAACACAATAGCTCTTTTTGATAAGGAATACAAAATGCTGATGATGCTGAAACGTAACCAATGTTTACATTCTTATAACATTTTCAATAAAAAATGCAGTGAATAATTTGCACTTTTTTCTGTGTGTTGAGAATCACACAGACAACAGTTTTGTTGACATGTTTCAAATTGACACTTAAAATGGAAATTGGTTGAAGTTGTTTGCAGATGTTCTCTCATCTCATTTTATTCATTCAGTTTGATAGTAAGGTGGTTATGGATGCAACGTTGTGCAACAATGTCTCCAAACAAAAGGAAGTTTAAAAAAAAAAAAGTTACTTCCTGGGCACACGCTGCCTGGGGGGTTAATAAAAGACCACCAGAGCCAGCCAAGAATGTAAGACAGATGATCGCAACTTCAGTGAAGGTGAATCAATCACATATTTTAAAAGTTCCCCCCGTGGTTAGGGTGTTTAATTTAAGACCCCACCCCTACGCCCACACTCGCTCTGTGATTTGCTGCCACAGGCTCAGAGCCACTGGCTTGAAGAGTTTCAGCTTGAAAGAACTTCAAATAAAACCCAGAGCCTCTCAAGGGTCAATTTATTACCTGCAGATTTTAAAATAGAGTAATGAGCGAGACTTACTGAATGTATCAGAAATGGGACTTATCTTGCTTTGAAATATTCCAACTGAGCTGCCAAATACATGAGGCCACAACCTCCTTGGGAAGACTGAGCTAGGATCTTCATCTCTTCACCACTGAAATGTAAACAATCAGCAAATAATTGTGCCTGTGTAACCTCTAATGTAAAACTACACATAGGGAACTCATTACTATCAACATGAACTGTAAGTAATTATCCACAAATAGGAACGGAAATGTTGGTAATGGTACAAGCAACAGTCCAGACAAGAGACAGGAAGTAGAGAAGAAGTTGTTTCATGGTCACAGTCACTTGGATTTGCATGATTGCAAAATTAGACCACTCTGTCTGCCGCTGTTACTCAGTGCGATGTAGGGTTGTACGGTATACCAGTATTAGTGAAGTACCGCGATATATTCAGTACTATACCACCTTTACTATACCACCTCTAAAAAGTACTAGCCCTGCCCACGTCATGTCGTGTCATTGCTGGTTTACGAGCAGAGGAGCATGTGCGGCAGCGCACAATCACGAAAGTTGAGGTACTACTGCGCTAAAAATACAATTTATTACACTCCTGGGGCTATACGTACCCCACTTTGGGAACCTAGAATGTACAGTATATACCATGGCCTCTTTGATATCTCATGCGAGTTGCTTCTCCGGCACATTATGGGAGACAACATCAATGTCTCTTCCATATTTTCATGGATAAATGTCCACCTTATAGAATACAATAGAATAGAATAGCTTTGCTAAATCAGCTACACAATGTGTGATCATGCTATTGGTACTTTTCCGCTCTGGAGATGTTCGTGCGGCCGGTATACTTCTGTTGCCTTATTATAATAATAATAATACATTTTATTTATAAGGCGCCTTTCTGGGCACTCAAGGACACCGTACAAAATCAAAACAAAATCAAATTGGATAAAAAAAACAACAACAACAAAGATAGAGAAGAAAAGATGATTACAAAGAATAAGCAGTCAGGAATAGGTGTGTTTTTTTTTTTTATTATTATCTGTTGTTGATTTCCATATTTGATCCTAGAGCGTCCAGTGTCTTGCACAAACATGATGAATCACTCCACAAAAGGGAAGTCTCATGCAGCCCCGTTCCGTGATGGACACGGTCCCTCTTCTTATCAGCAGGTGCAACCCTCTCTGTAAGGGGGGGGGGGGGGGGGGCTGCCTTCTCACTATAAGAGTTTACTTTGTCTTATTGTTAAGACCTCTTCTTGCTGATGCTATTGTCGCGTTGTAAGGGCTGGTCTCCTAAAGCTTTAATAAAACTTGACCAAGTATTATTCTGTTTCAGTGGTCCTTTTTACTCAACATAGAATTTGGGATTGACCAGTGTGTTTTCCAATGATTTCTTTATTTAATTCAATGAATAACGTCTGCTTCTTCTCAGCACAGCCCTTTAAGCTCACTTTTGTTCGTTCCAATGGTTAAAAAAACTAAGTTATGTCGATCTCTCGCCATTAACTAATATTACACAGTGGGCAGGCTCGTAAACTGTATTTCTGCTCGCAACCTGAAGCATAACAATGAGCCGAGAGACTTGTATCCCAAATAACTGGGGTAAGCCGAAGTACAACCTGGATCAGTAGTGTGAATGGCTCTATGTCAGTGGTTCTTAACCTTGTTGGAGGTACCGAACCCCACCAGTTTCATATGCGCATTCACCGAACCCTTCTTTAGTGAAAAAAATAATAATTTTTTTTCAAATTCAAGACAAAGTTATATGTTTTTGGTAACACTTTACTATGGGGAACATATTGTAAGTAACAAAGACTTAGCGCTCTCCCAACTGAGCTATTTCGGCTAATTTAGAGTTATTTGATTAGGGTTCGGGTTAGAGGGTTAGGGCCAGGGTTAGAGGGTTAAGGTTATAATAAGGCCATGCCGAATAAGGCATTAATAAGTACTTAATAATGACTAGTAAATGATAAATGATAAATGGGTTATACTTGTATAGCGCTTTTCTACCTTCAAGGTACTCAAAGCGCTTTGACAGTATTTCCACATTTACCCATTCACACACACATTCACACACTGATGGCGGGAGCTGCCATGCAAGGCGCTAACCAGCAGCCATCAGAGGCAAAGGGTGAAGTGTCTTGCCCAAGGACACAACGGACGTGACTAGGAAGGTAGAAGGTGGGAATTGAACCCCAGTAACCAGCAACACTCCGATTGCTAGTAAGAGCCAATATGTTACTAATTTGCATGTTACTAAGCAACTAATTAATGGTGAATATGTTCCCCATACTAAAGTGTTACCATGTTTTTTTACTGGTGCACAAAATGAACCGTCCATGAACATCACCTTGTTCAAACAACAAAACCAACACAGTGCATAAACTCACAACAAATTACACACCTGCAAATCAGTGTGACTTCTGCTGTTGCCGTTTCTGTAATACGCACATAGGGAGAAGTTTTTATTTACACGATGAGTCGGGTGTGTCTTGACCTCCGCCGAACCCCTGAGCCCGACTCACCGAACCCCTAGGGTTCGGTCAAACCCAGGTTAAGAACCACTGCTCTATGTGCATGAATGCACTCCCTCATAGTCCCTGCAACATCTGGGAATGTTTCTACTGAGGTGACAAATGTTCTCAAGGCAGAGAGGTGCTTCATTGGATTCATTGGAGGGATACATAGGCGACAGGACAGTCAATACAGCCATCTTTGTAAAGCCTGTGAAATCCAGCAATGTCGCTGTTTGGTATACATATGAAATGTAAAGATGCAGGATGTCCCAGAGGTGCTCAATTGGATTTGATTGTTCTGGGGAAGTGGCAAGTCCGTCAATAGCACTGCTACCCCTTCAGGTACACTGGCCTGTCTCCTGTTATCTCCTCCATGCTCTTGACACGTTGGGTAATTGACACTGTGATGATCTTCAGCCAGCAAGAGATAGACAAAGGCTCTTAAGCTTGACTGGAGGAAAATAGCTCACAGTGCGCTAGATAACGGTCGGGGGTCATTTCAGCAGTAACACCCATGTTTGGTGTCATAAAAATAACTGTCATTGTCACACAGAGAACTTAACACTAGTGGTACATAGACAGTATACGCTATAAATTATACACATTTGCATGCTTGCCAACCCTCCCGAGTTTTCCGGGAGACTATCTCCCAGGGAAACGATTCTCCCGAATTTCTCCCGATTTTCACCCGGACAACAATATTGAGGGCGTGCCGTGATGGCACTGCCTTTAGCGTCCTCTACAACCTGTCGTCGAGTCCGCTTTTTCTCCATACAAACATGCCAGCCCAGCCACATAACATACGCGGTTTCTACAGACACTACCAAGTGAATGCAAGGCATACTTGATCAACAGCCATACAGGTCACACTGAGGGTGACCGTATAAACAACTTTAACACTGTTACAAATATGCGCCCCACTGTGAACCCACACCAAACAAGAATGACAAACACATTTCGGGAGAACATCCGCACCGTAACACAACATAAACACAACAGAACAAATACCCAGAATCCCTTGCAGCCCTAACTCTTCCGGGCTACAATATACACCCCCACTACCACCTCAACACAGCCCCCACACCTCAACTCCCGTCGTATCCTGATATTGCATGTTGATGACACGTTCTCGCTGTGTCCCGCAAATGTGAAGCAAACGAAGGCGTCCTCAACGCACATATCGTCCTCGCTAGCTGTCTTGCGGCCAGTGTCCCTCCACTGTGCGAAGTTGCTTCTAAATCACTAAACCTCACCTTCATAGCGGAAAATACAATAAGTATCGTTATCACTGGAGGTGTACAGGACGAGGACTAGCTAAACATGCTTCACTACACAAAATTGGAGGATACAAAAAAATCATAGGAAACCACTAAGCTAGAGCTCTTGGATGTAAACAAGGGGGGGACGGATTGATACCATACTTGGTATCATTAATGTTGATATTTGTATCGGTATCCATCCATTTTCTACCGCTTATTCCCTTCGGGGTCGCGGGGGGGGCGCTGGAGCCTATTTCAGCTACAATCGGGCGGAAGGCAGGGTACACCCTGGACAAGTCGCCAGTATATGGTCGATAATACAATGATTAGATCCATGTTTCTTTCGATATTTTGTATAATTGTTCACAAATTTAGGAAATAAGAGCCAACAGTATTTTTTTTTTTTTTTTGCACTATTGACATGATAAATTATTAGGTCATAAAAGGAAATAAGGAAATGTATTGAATAGCGCCACCTTGTGATTTGTCTGGATATAATTGTGATTAAAAAAAATTATGATCTTGAACATTTGAAGTATCACTATCAACATTGGTATGGCTTATACTGCCCCTTACTTGGTATTGGATGGATACCCAAATCTGTAATATTGACAAAAACTAATGTTAAGTATCCAAACAACAGAAGAATAAGTATTTATTACATTTTAACATAAGTGTAGATAGAAACATGTTACTACAGAAGGTAACCAGCTATTAACAGTAGATTAATAATAGTTTTGAGAAAATAATACAACTGGAAATGACGCAATATGCTATACATCAGCAGCTAAAATAGAAGCCTCTGTAACTTGTTTTGAAATGGTTCTATTACCATTTATATGCCCAATATTGTCATATACATCTTTATCGCAAAAGAATGCACTGTATATCACAATATAGATTTTAGGCCATAAAGTCCATCCCTACTTAACACATACAGTAACACAATGCACTATACTAGTCTAAATGTAATTGGCAATAACTAACAATTACATGTCACTACAGAAACTATTTACAACAGTGCCCAAGGCATAATGGCAAGTCTGACGCTATAATACGATGTTTTATTGGACATTTACCCTACATGCCTCAACCTTCAAAACAGAATTCTCTTGTGTCTGAAGTAGTGATGTTCTTGTCCTATTGTCTACTTTGCAAATCAACTCTTTAGTCTGGGAGCAAACACAAAGCAATAAAGCTGCTTCCAGAAGAACACTCAGTGGGCGCTGCGATGGTTTTTGGAGGAAGTCACACCTTTCTGATGATTCTGCAATGACTCACACCTTTCCTCCGGGCCCTCCTGTTGCCTCGGCCTATTGTGCCCCCATAGGAATGATAATGGGCACTCGGTCCATTCCGAACCCTGCTGGACATCTATGAGGGAGGGGGCAAGGGGGATGTGTCCACTTTGTCTCCTGGCCACTTCATGTCTTGCCAGTGTGGAAACAAACACACAATTGTGTTCCCAGCATGGCCACAGACGGTCTCTATACACTTCGTTGTAGCAACACACAAACACGTCCATTCTCGGTTATTGCTCTGTGGTTGCTTCATAAACGTCATGAATTCAATGGAGTCATCGAGGAAACGCATCATAAGTTGTTGGCTTTTTCATGAGAGCATATCAGCGGGGGCAAGTCATAGCAGGTTCATATGTAATATGCATTAATACTATTCATTGCTCATGAATCTGATTGTTTCAGGGGCGCCACCGTGTCTGAGGGTGTTGATTGGATCGGAGATCGCATTCTCATTTATTTGTTGAGTGTTAATGCACTGCAAAAAAGAGCTGAAAATACAAGGTAAAGACTAAATTTTGGGGAAAAAGTACTAAAAACTATTGAAATTATCTGTTCATGCAAATAGTTCATTTTACTTGATAAAACCTCCTAAATTAACATTTGTATAAATAGCAATCAGCAAAACTTTTAAGATAGAAATAAGTATTTTATTCTGAAAACAAGCATTATTCAACTTGCAATTCTTAAATTAAGCATCCTCTGGATGTTGCAGAATCTTTAAACAAGATTTTCTATGTGGGGAAAATCTAAATATCTCTTTTAAATAGTTATTTTCTCAATTTTAACATTTTTAAACTACAATAGACAAAATACGTTTGTTTTTTTAACATGTTTTGTCAAGCCATTCATGCAAATCACATTGTTGAAGTAGATGCCCATATCTCCTGTACAGAATTGCTTTAAAAAAGAAAAGTGTGGGATACTTCTCTTGCTGTCTCATCTGTATTTGACTTTGTGAATTTTTTTTTTTTAATGTTTGGCGCAGCCGTACAGGAGCGGGAGGGGACAGAAAGGAAATTGCAGGGACAAGAGGGGGTCAAGACAGAATGGCAACAAAAACAAAAAATATATAATTCATGCTAAAATTAAGAATATGATGTAAAGTAAATGACTAAAATAAATGCATTGCTCTGAAAAGTAGGGAAATTTAGAAATTCAGAAAAAGTGGCTCTCCAAGTACCACCATATTGACCAGCATTAAAACATAGTATTGTAGTAGGCCTAAGTAGTCATAAAAAACAAGGCAGAGGTTTTATTTATCAAGTGTATTTAATATGTTTGGCCACTGTAACATTACACACAATTTGAACAGTAACACTGTGTTTGAGTACAGGAAAATAAAACATTGTGCTTTTATCAGGAGATTCTTTGACGTACCACAAAATGGAACCACCGTACCACTAGTGGTACACGTATCCCATTTTGAGAATCCCTGATCTAAATAATTTGATTTTTCAAATGGTGCATTGTATTTATTCCATGATAATGTATATATTTTTTCATAAATTAATGTACTTAAAGGCCTGCTGAAACCCACTACTACCGACCACGCAGTCTGATAGTTTATATATCAATGATGAAATCTTAACATTGCAACACATGCCATGGTTTAATAGTATTGTTGATTTTCTGTCTATCCTTCCAGTCAGGGGTTTATTTCTTTTGTTTCTATCTGCATTTAAGCCCGATGCTATCATGTTAGCTCCGTAGCTAAAGAGCTTCGCCGATGTATTGTCGTGGAGATAAAAGTCACTGTGAATGTCCATTTCGCGTTCTCGACTCTCATTTTCAAGAGGATATAGTATCCGAGGTGGTTTAAAATACAAATCTGTGATCCACAATAGAAAAAGGAGAAAGTGTGGAATCCAATGAACCCTTGTACCTAAGTTACGGTCAGAGCGAAAAAAGATACGTCCTGCACTGTACTCTAGTCCTTCACTCTCACGTTCCTCATCCACAAATCTTTCATCCTGGCTCAAATTAATGGGGTAATCGTCGCTTTCTCTGTCCGAATCGCTCTCGCTGCTGGTGTAAACAATGAGGAAATGTGAGGAGCCTTTCAACCTGCGACGTCACGCTACTTCCGGTACAGGCAAGGCTTTTTTATCAGCGACCAAAAGTTGCGAATTTTATCGTCGATGTTCTCTACTAAATCCTTTCAGCAAAAATATGGCAATATCGCGAAATGATCAAGTATGACACATAGAATGGATCTGCTATCCCTGTTTAAATAAAAAAAATTCATTTCAGTAGGCCTTTAAGACATACAATTCCCTTCTTGAAGGCTTTTGCAATAGAATGAACATGGCTGTTTACTTGTTGGCAAGTTCTGCACTTTATTATTGCGTGTATAAAAAAACTATAATTACACAGGCTTGCCCGTGGCATGTGCAAGGTGAAGGTGATCATATTCTTCACATTAACGTCATCACCAGTAGTGTGTCTTTTAGCCTCTTGGCCCCTTTGTGACACCAGAAGGCATTTGGTGGTGTCCACTCTACACCCTCCTAGATCTTACTTTAGCATCTCAGCTAAACGAGCTGCATGCTCTCCCACAATAACCGTGTTGATGTCAATGGACATTCATGGACTGGTGTTGCCTTCAGGTACTCTGCTTGAACTCTGCTTGGTTTGTAAATAGCTTCTTTATAATACAATGATGTTTCTTATTTGGATCCCTGGTTTTTCTTCCTGGGGTTCGAAGGAAAATGCAGACCTACAAATGTATATAATTATACAAAATAGTTAGCGAACAGTTTACAGTTTGTTGTACAACAAGCTGACAATTCTTAAAACTAATAAACATCAACGATACCAAATACAAGTAACGATAAAATTCCAAAAGAATATTACCTCAACTTACCAGCTTAATTGGTTTTGTGACAGAGCTCTTAACTCAAGAAAATGAATTGAATTGAAAGGGGAACTGCACTTTTTTGACGATTTTGCCATTGTTTACAATCATTATGAAAGAAAGGATGTATTTTTTCCTAGTGCATTCTCACTCGTAAACAAAAGTCCACTTACAGCAGAACCAATGGGAGGTCTTCCATCCGGCCCATAAAACCCAATAAATAACCATCCAAAAAGCGCCAACAATACTACATTTACACTTTGTGACTTGAATATTAACCAAGTGTTAGTGATATTGTTAGAAGCACAAATGCAGACAAACTAAATATAGTGGAGCTTATGTGCCAATGTTGACATGATGGACTGATCAGCTGCTTCCTCGCTTCTTTGCTCGTCAAAGTTTATTCCATCCATCCATCCATTTTCTACCGCTTGTCCTGTTGGGGGTTGCGGGGGTGTGTGTGTGGGAGGGGGGAGGGGGGGGGGGGCTGGAGCCTATCTCAGCTGCATTCGGGCAGAAGGCGGGGTACACCCAGGACAAGTCGCCACCTCATCACAGGTCAAAGTTTATTGTAGATCATAAATCATGTCTCTCACCTGGATAGTAGGACGACGAGGATGTATTCTGACAAGTTGGTACACTTTGACAGCCAATTTAGACCAAGAAATGGCAAAAACGACACGCTTGGTCCCACCACTCTTTTCTTCGCAAGGATTATGGTCATTCTTAATCGAAATGGGAATATATGAACATCCTAGCAGTCTGCATCCTGATGACAGCAGACACTGTACAGTAAGTGATGTTTTATTATGTTTGTTGGCTCTCATAAAGTCTGCAAGGAGTAGACAAAAAAAAGCAAATGTGACGTTTTTTTTAATTAATGCGCCGCATATGCTTAAAATCAGCAAAATACGTCAATATTATGTTATTGTAAATGTGCCTGTTAATACAGTACATACATGCATCATGTATATAAAATTGTTTGTTTTTAAGGGCTTTATAGGCTGAACAGAGTTGCTCCCATAGGCTCCACTGTAAATGATAAATGAGTTATACTTGTATAGCGCTTTTCTACCTTCAAGGTACTCAAAGCGCTTTGACAGTATTTCCACATTTACCCATTCACACACACATTCACACACTGATGGCGGGAGCTGCCATGCAAGGCGCTAACCAGCAGCCATCAGAGGCAAAGGGTGAAGTGTCTTGCCCAAGGACACAACGGACATGACTAGGAAGGTAGAAGGTGGGAATTGAACCCCAGTAACCAGCAACACTCCGATTGCTGGCACAGCCACTCTACCAACTTCGCCACACCGTCCCTTGTAAGTGGACGTTTGATCGCATTTATTTCATTTATTTTATTTAGAATGCATGAAAAAAAATACATCCGTCGTCATGTCTTTCATAATGATTGTGAACGATAGGCAAAATTCCCCCAAAAAGTGTAGTTCCCTTTTAAATCAACTACGGCCATTGAAATTAACTCAAATCAATTGTTATTGGTGCTTTGCCCCCAAAACAGCACAACATTAACATGTAACATGCCTTTTAAAAAGAAAAACTAACTTTAAAAAATAAATACTATATGAAAAACAATACAATATAATGTACTACAAAAAACTTCAGTAGTTTTCATTTACCTTGGAGTGTGGACTTGTACAGGATCTCCTTCCAGCTGATTCTCTGTTAAATACACCATCAACAGCTTCTCCATATTTTCGTGGATCAATGTCCACCGTTTAAGGTATTATTTTAACCTTCTTCGCTGGAGTTAGACTCCTTATGCTTCAGTATGGTGATACGCTCAAATTCCTTTGCCGAGTTGGCAACGCGTTCTGTCATTTTTTTAAAGATTTATTTATTGAATTCAACAAATACATTTCACTTGATCTTCTCAGCACTGTCCTATAGTTACTTTCTTCCTTCCTATGGCTGTAAAACAAAGTAATGTCCTTTTCTAGCTAGCTAGGTCTTGCTACGCCAACTAATGGCGAGGATGCTTGTAACTAAAATGTTTGCTCGTAACTAGTAGTGAGACAGGTATGTGCTTGTAACTAGCAGTGAGACAGGCAGACAGACATTTTTGCCTGCTCTAATCTCAAAACACTTGAAGTTGAGATACCAGAGATATCCTAAATAGTAATATATTTAAAATGTCATAGTCACACACACACACACACACACACACACACACACACACACACACACACACACACACACACACACACACACACACACATATATATATATATATATATATATATATATATATATATATATATATATATATATATATATATATATATATATACTGTATATATATTATCTGCACTTTATAAAAGTAAAATGGCATAGCACAAATTCTTACTTAAAGGTTATTTATATTACAAAATAAAATATTTCATGAATAACATTTTGAATCTGAATGGATTTTCAGGATAATTTGTTTGGGAGGGAGGTTCTATTAAAACATTCCATATAAATACATGTTATTCTAATGGGATTTAGGTCAAATACATTTATTTGCAGAAGCATGTCTCGTGGCTTGATTATTTGGGGTGTGAATCTTTGGGCACCTTACGATTCATTCCGATTCCGATTATGGTGACGATTCGATTCAGAATCCATCCTTGAGTCAACACAATTCTTAAATAAACGGATTCTAGCAATGTATTATTTGGTATATTACTAATTATACTACAACATTTTTTAAAACAGGTAACAGGAAAAGCGCTCCTTCTGGTTGCATGGAGATGGCCTAAAAAAATATTTTTTTAAATGGATTCTTACAAAAAAATTAATATGTCTATATTTCTTAATCGATTTTTGAAAATGATTACTTTATTTACATTTGGGATTAATTAAAATCGAGATTTGGATGTTAGTTGATTTTTTGTGCACTTCTAATCATTATGTATATCTAAGCAAAACAACACATTCTGATATAAAGTTTCTGTTTATGGTAATTAATATATATATATATATATATATATATATATATATATATATATATATATATATATATATATATATATATATATATATATATATATATATATATATATATATATATATATATATATATATATATATATATATATATATATATATACATATATATATATATATATATATATATATATATATATATATATACATATATATATATATATATATATATATATATATATATATATATATATATACATATATATATATATATATATATATATATATATATATATATATATATATATACATATATATATATATATATATATATATATATATATATATATATATATATATATATATATATATATATATATATATATATATATATATATATATATATATATGACTTGATGGATGATTGATTTCATTTTTTAGTAAATAGTTATTATTCCAGCGCCTTCATCTGGCAAATCTTGGCTAACGCAATCAAACACTGAGCATGCCTAGTTTCCCACAGTCCTTGAACGCAGCAGAGTGCAAACCTGCTGGAGAAGCGGCGATAGAAGGGACAGCAGCAGCCATCTTAGAGCAGAACACCGCGGATTCATCTACCGCTTTTTATTTTTTCTTATTAGATCAACTCCTCCACAGAAGCACCTCAGCGACAAACAAATAGTGTCCGTGTTAAAGTGTGTCGTGGCTGAGCTCGAAGTCGGGATGCGGTTCCGAAGGAATAAACTCTTTGCATCCACCGTCGGACTGGTCCTGGTCCTGGTCCTGGCGCTGGTGTGTACGCTGGATGCGGCTAAAGGTAACTAAGCTGGGATTTATACACCGCCACGTTTGCCGTGTGGGAACATGTCGGACGGCTTTTGGGTCATCGGGAATAAAAATAAAAGTGTTTGTTTCCGACTCGCCTTGTCGTGGTTGTGCCGGTGAAGGTTACAACGGGAGGGATGTTGAACCTGCGCAGCAAGTGCAAGCCGCGATGCTTCATCCACAACACGCACATTGACCTTCTCTATTTCCTCACTAAAGCGAGCACCGCTGACTTCTACTGTGTTTTAAAACATACTCAACACGATTATTTAGTTTCAATTCGAACAAAGGCCAGAAAACGACCCCTTTCTGTCATTCGTCTATTTTT
Source organism: Entelurus aequoreus (assembly GCF_033978785.1). NCBI lineage: Eukaryota > Metazoa > Chordata > Actinopteri > Syngnathiformes > Syngnathidae > Entelurus > Entelurus aequoreus. The sequence goes on from NC_084737.1 coordinate 67,048,480, forward strand.
AGTGTTCGACTGCATAGCGTCGTCTCTTAGCAGCTTTAAATAAATAATGAGCTCGCGTATTTGATCTTACCGGGTTTTACTCGTTTAGTACACTCATATATTGATTGCCGTGCGTTCGTGCGGGATCAAGTGTTTATTTTGAGGCTTAACCGTGAACAAAAAGCGTCAATATTTAGTGTTGTCATTCGGCCTCCAGACAATATTAGGCTACGCATTGCAGATGATCCATCGTCCATCCCTGGATTTTTACATGATTACTTGAGATCACTTGCCGATGCTCTCCGGGCTGGAGGATAATTCCCCGGTCGATCACGGAACATTATCTGACTCCATGGCTGCGTTATGGTGGTGTCTGTTGTCCTCGTTCTCCTTGAACCTGTGTAACTAAAGACTGACAAAAGTGCAAGATTCATTTACTGTACGGTAGTTGTAGTTTGGCTGTACAGTATTTGTATTGTCCGTTTTCCATTTACCTTTGCTTATCCGAGGTCGGGTCGCGGGGGCAGCAGCCTAAGCAGAGAAGCCCAGACTTCCCTCTCCCCAGCCACTTCGTCCAGCTCCTCCCAGGGGATCCCGAGGCGTTCCAAGGCCAGCCGGGAGACATAATCTTCCCAACGTGTCCTGGGTCTTCCCCGTGGCCTCCTACCGGTCGGACGTGCCCTAAACACCTCCCTAGGTAGGCGTTCGTGGCATCCTGACCAGATGCCCGAACCACCTCATCTGGCTTCTCTCGATGTGGAGGAACAGCGGCTTTACTTTGAACTTCTCACCTTATCTCTAAGGGAGAGCACCGCCACCCGGTGAAGGAAACTCATTTCGGCTGCTTGTACCCGTGATCTTGTCCTTTCGGTCATAACCCAAAGCTCATGACCATAGGTGAGGATGGGAACGTGGATCGACCGGTAAATTGAGACGCCGCACCAATCCGCCTGTCGATCTCACGATCCACTTTCCCCCCACTCGTGAACAAGACTCCGAGGTACTCCACATGAGGCAAGATCTCTTCCTCAACCCTGAGATGGCACTTTTCCGGTATTGCCATCCATCCATCCATTTTCTTCCGCTTATCCGAGGTCGAGTCGCGGGGGCAGCAGCCTAAGCAGAGAAGCCCAGACTTCCCTCTCCCCAGCCACTTCGTCCAGCTCCTCCCAAGGGATCCCGAGGCGTTCCCAGGCCAGCCGGGAGACATAATCTTCCCAACGTGTCCTGGGTCTTTCCCGTGGCCTCCTACCGGTCGGACGTGCCCTAAACACCTCCCTAGGGAGGCGTTCGTGGCATCCTGACCAGATGCCCGAACCACCTCATCTGGCTTCTCTCGATGTGGAGGAACAGCGGCTTTACTTTGAGCTTCTCACCTTATCTCTAAGGGAGAGCACCGCCACCCGGTGGAGGAAACTCATTTCGGCCGCTTGTACCCGTGATCTTGTCCTTTCGGTCATAACCCAAAGCTCATGACCGTAGGTGAGGATGGGAACGTGGATCGACCGGTAAATTGAGACGCCGCACCAATCCGCCTGTCGATCTCACGATCCACTTTCCCCCCACTCGTGAACAAGACTCCGAGGTACTCCACATGAGGCAAGATCTCTTCCTCAACCCTGAGATGGCACTTTTCCGGTATTGCCATCCATCCATCCATTTTCTTCCGCTTATCCGAGGTCGAGTCGCGGGGCCAGCAGCCTAAGCAGAGAAGCCCAGACTTCCCTCTCCCCAGCCACTTCGTCCAGCTCCTCCCGGGGGATCCCGAGGCGTTCCCAGGCCAGCCGGGAGACATAATCTTCCCAACGTGTCCTGGGTCTTTCCCGTGGCCTCCTACCGGTCGGATGTGCCCTAAACACCTCCCCAGGGAGGCGTTCGTGGCATCCTGACCAGATGCCCGAACCACCTCATCTGGCTTCTCTCGATGTGGAGGAACAGTGGCTTTACTTTGAGCTTCTCACCTTATCTCTAAGGGAGAGCACCGCCACCCGGTGGAGGAAACTCATTTCGGCCGCTTGTACCCGTGATCTTGTCCTTTCGGTCATAACCCAAAGCTCATGACCGTAGGTGAGGATGGGAACGTGGATCGACCGGTAAATTGAGACGCCGCACCAATCCGCCTGTCGATCTCACGATCCACTTTCCCCCCACTCGTGAACAAGACTCCGAGGTACTCCACATGAGGCAAGATCTCTTCCTCAACCCTGAGATGGCACTTTTCCGGTATTGCCATCCATCCATCCATTTTCTTCCGCTTATCCGAGGTCGAGTTGCGGGGCCAGCAGCCTAAGCAGAGAAGCCCAGACTTCCCTCTCCCCAGCCACTTCGTCCAGCTCCTCCCAGGGGATCCCGAGGCGTTCCCAGGCCAGCCGGGAGACATAATCTTCCCAACGTGTCCTGGGTCTTTCCCGTGGCCTCCTACCGGTCGGATGTGCCCTAAACACCTCCCCAGGGAGGCGTTCGTGGCATCCTGACCAGATGCCCGAACCACCTCATCTGGCTTCTCTCGATGTGGAGGAACAGCGGCTTTACTTTGAACTTCTCACCTTATCTCTAAGGGAGAGCACCGCCACCCGGTGAAGGAAACTCATTTCGGCTGCTTGTACCCGTGATCTTGTCCTTTCGGTCATAACCCAAAGCTCATGACCATAGGTGAGGATGGGAACGTGGATCGACCGGTAAATTGAGACGCCGCACCAATCCGCCTGTCGATCTCACGATCCACTTTCCCCCCACTCGTGAACAAGACTCCGAGGTACTCCACATGAGGCAAGATCTCTTCCTCAACCCTGAGATGGCACTTTTCCGGTATTGCCATCCATCCATCCATTTTCTTCCGCTTATCCGAGGTCGAGTTGCGGGGCCAGCAGCCTAAGCAGAGAAGCCCAGAGACTTCCCTCTCCCCAGCCACTTCGTCCAGCTCCTCCCGGGGGATCCCGAGGCGTTCCCAGGCCAGCCGGGAGACATAATCTTCCCAACGTGTCCTGGGTCTTCCCCGTGGCCTCCTACCGGTCGGACGTGCCCTAAACACCTCCCTAGGGAGGCGTTCGGGTGGCATCCTGACCAGATGCCCGAACCACCTCATCTGGCTTCTATCGATGTGGAGGAACAGCGGCTGTACTTTGAGCTTCTCACCCTATCTCTAAGGGAGAGCACCGCCACCCGGCGGAGGAAACTCATTTCGGCCGCTTGTACCCGTGATCTTGTCCTTTCGGTCATAACCCAAAGCTCATGACCATAAGTGAGGATAGGAACGTAGATAGACCAGTAAATTGAGAGCTTTGCCTTCCGGCTCAGCTCCTTCTTCACCACAACGGATCAATACAGCGTCCGCATTACTGAAGACGGCGCACCAATCCGCCTGTCGATCTCACGATCCACTCTTCCCTCACTCGTGAACAAGACTCCGAGGTACTTGAACTCCTCCACATGGGGCAAGATCTCTTCCTCAACCCTGAGATGGCACTTTTCCGGTATTGCCATCCATTTTCTTCCGCTTATCCGAGGTTGGGTCGCGGGGCCAGCAGCCTAAGCAGAGAAGCCCAGACTTCCCTCTCCCTAGGGAGGTGTTTAGGGCACGTATGACCAAATTAAGCACTAATAATATAATACAAACACAATAAACTTGTATTTCTCATTTGTAAATAAAATAGTAAATGGTCTGTATTTATATAGCCCAGTTATTCTTAAACTGTGGTACGTGTACCACTAGTACGCCAAAGAATTACGTAAGTAAATATTGTATGTGCAATTGATTTTATTTGATTCATTATTTAAGTGCAGTGTTCTATTTTGCTATTGCCAAACACAGTGTTACTGTTCAAACTGTGTGTAATGTTACAGTGGCCAAAAATAATAAATATATACTTGTTATAGTGAATACTACGCAACTGTATTTTAATGTTGGTCATTATGGTGGTACATGGAGAGCCAAGTGTTTTTTGAGGGGGAACAAGTTTGAGAACCACTGATATAGCACTTTACTATACCTGAAATGATACCCAAAGAGTTTATATTATATATTACATTCACCCATTCTCACACACACGCACACACACACACGACGGAAGCTGCCATGCATCTTGCTCTCGATTTGTGTTTCTGCCATTGTAATTTGAAGGTCAAGAGCTTGTAGCTATTCTAAAAAAGTAAACAAGCACAATCTGTTAGCAAAAATTGCAGTCCAATAAATATTGAACATTTTGAAGTGCAGTCTTTTCCCCAGTCGGAAAAACTGTGTTGAATGTTGTTTTTTTGCTCTCACTTTCAAACAAAATCAGCATGCTGGCTCGTTAGTCCATGTTGATAGACCCATTTTGCTCATTTGGTTTGAAGCCAAAATAGATATATATTCCCGTTAGGGTTGTCAAAAGTATCGATACTTCAACACCGAGTCGATACCAACACGCAAAAAATACGTCAATGCCAGCTTTTTTCAGTATTGTCAGTACCAAATATTGTACATTTACTCTAATTCTTGGTGTGTTTGCAATGAGTCAGCGTCGAAAAAGATAACATCTATATAATGTGTAAATAAATGTTTTAGCCTTTTAATTAGCCTATTTCAGTGATACTGGTCTGCGGGCTCCATCTGGTGGTAGATATCACTTAATTGATTAGTGTTTTATTTCTCTATATTCAAACACAGTGTTACTGTTTAACCTGTGTGCAATGTTACAGTGGCCACAAATATTAAATATACTTGTTAATTAAAATGTCTGCCTTGTTTTCAATGAATACTATACTATGCTACTGTATTTCAATGTTGGTCCTTATTGTGGTACTTTGAGAGCCAAGTGTTTTCTGGGGTGGTACTTGGTGAAGACAGTTTGAGAACCCCTGGCCTATTTCATTACAAATGACATGATGACATAGTACTAACACCATTTGGAAAAAATATTATAGTGTAATTTGAATTATGTACTAAAAGATGTTGAAGCACAGTGATCTTAAATACTTGACAATTTGAAAAAGTTTTCAATAAAAAAGTTAATTTAAAAAGTACATTATGGAAATTCACAGGTATCTGTATTAACTACTGAAATTCTTATATCGTGACAATCCTAATTACTGGGACATTTGGCTTTGCAATCATCTTTTTTCCTTCTAAGTATTCTCACCTATGTAGTGCTGTTGTGTTGGAAGTGATTGTCACTGTGCAAAATTACAGCTCAGTTGCTAAATTCTGTGGGGAAGGGTAAACTAGGGATTTTCTGATGTGGATATTTCCTTTCACACTATATATATATAGTGTCTATTTTTACACCTTTTCCCCTTTTGAGATAGTATTAGGCCATGTCTACACTAAGTCGTTTAACCCCTTAAACGAATAATTATTTAGCCTAAGCCCCGTTTCAGCCACACTAAACCAGCGTCTAAGGTCCCCCTCCTCGGACAAATTTTTACACGGGTAAGGCAGCCGTGTAATTCTTGAATCTCCTGCACATAGCTTTGTATGGACTCATTGATCGTTTACAAAGTGAGTTCGGAGAAGAAGTGACGCCAGAAAGACCTCGCCCACACAGGAAGTGACATCAGAAAGAACACGCCACAGCCAGATTCATAATAAAGCGGTTTCGTAGCTCGGAGCTAACCACTGGGAATATGAAGGCAAGTCATCCAGACATGCCCGTGTTTCTCCTTCTTCTACATGTATAGACGATTGTGGAAATCACACATGAATACCTTAAGAGAAAGCGATTGCAGCTATTTGGGATACAACACTTCTCAGACGGCAAGAGAACTTTCCAATGTCCGGCCGGGTCAGTTGCAATGCTACTTAGCGAAAAACTTTGTCCATTTGTCAAAGGAGAGTCACCGAGAATGCGAGCTCCCGTAGATGTGATAAAAAAGATAGCGTGTGCTTTGTATTACCTGGCCGTCGAGGAATACGGCGAATGCATACGGACTGGCAAAGCAGACTGTATCAGTTATTGTCCGCCATTTATGTCGCCGACTCAACGTCTAGTTCCAGAGTATATAAAGTCACCAAAAATTAATGGACAATGATGGTGAAGGCAAAAGAGTAAGGAGTGTCCTGGCCAGATATCTAGATCCCTAGATTGATTAATGTTAAATGTTCCTTATCAAATTGTTTACATGTATAATAAAGATTTGATTAATTTATGATGGCTCATTTGTGATTCACTACAATAGGGCCCCACAGCGCACTGGATTCCAGTTAATTGAAATACCATAACACTGGATATTGTTCAGATAAGTTAAATTCAAGAACTTGCACACAAAGCAACACTGGAGATGACTGACGTGCGCATTTTCCGCGCATGCGTACTAGGTCCCATTGTGCCGGCGGACAGAGGGGGCGGGGGTCTTAAACGGTGGCATTGTTGTGTGTGGACACGGATACGGTTAGGTGTGATTTACCCTGGATAACCTTATCCGGCTTAGTGCCTTAGAGACGTAACAGAGGAAGGAAATTCCGCAACGGTGGAATGGGGTGTGAAGTTTAACACCTAAGACTGAAAGTTTTTTTAGCTACGTAGTTTTTGTCTAGCGTATTCTATACACTGATGATGAATTTTGACAAACAACCCCCTTCTCTATGCGTTAAAGCAAAGTTTTACATACAGACTAAAGATCAACCGATTATTGACGTATAAATAAATGGGTTACACTTGTATAGCGCTTTTCTACCTTCAAGGTACTCAAAGCGCTTTGACAGTATTTTCACATTCACCCATTCACACACACATTCACACACTGATTGCTTGTAAAGAGTTGCCATTTATTTTCACTGCAGCGTTTACACGGCTAATGATGTCAGCCAGCTTGAAAAATGTCTCAATTATAAGCTACGTGAAGGAGCCTAGAATTTAATGTATTTAAGTGTTCGCAATATTTTAGGTTTGCGCACGAGGAAACTTACAATGTATGAAATCCATATACTGCTGTAAAATGTTATGAAATTGAGTAGATGGTGAGGTATTGTGATGTAAAGAAATCCCATATTTTTACCAATTTTCCCAGGAGATTTACACTTTGATGGAAAAGTGGGAATTGCACAAAACAAAACCAGTCTACTGTTAAAATTGTAAGTACGGCTCATCGATATTTGTGCACCTGCAGGCTTCCCTGTAGTTATCAGGCAAAGAGAAGTGCGAAATAACCATCTGTGTTAAGGGCCCCAGCTTTGTGTTTTATCACCATGCTGTTGGTTCTGCTGCATGTCTTGAGTCTGCTGTTCCTACTCATTTTATGACCCCAGAAGCAGGTCAATTTCTAGGCTTGGTTAATAATGAGGTGGTGTATAAACATTTGACTTGAATGCCATTGATATCTTCATTTGTTTTTTAATGCTAGGTAGTTTTATCTCCACTAGAAAATGTGTTTGTGTTGAAACGCTGGTCATGTGACCAAACTTGTATAGCTTGTGTTGCTATTGTTTTTAAACGAAATAATGTTACACTTAATAGTTTACTTCTGTAAACACCATACAAGACACACCTGTGTCATTCTTCATCAAATGAACTAATTGGATTTAAATGTATTACCTTTGTGGCTGCACTGCCGCAACTATGACATAAAGTACAATGTGTAAAACACTCTCCCCAGCCACACTTTAACAGGAAGAGTCTTCCATTGATCCATTGAATATTGCCCATTAGTCTCTTTTACAGCATTGAGCATTGTCACCAAGTTATTGGTTTTCTCTGTGTTCGGAGCGTCATAGTACATTGAAATTAAAACAAATCTACAGCCTTGTTTATTGGGTATACCATTTTTGCACATGCTGATTCTGTCCCCTTTTAGCCAACGGCGATAATGTAGCATATGTCATTTTGCTGTGTTAAGACAAATGGAAACAATGTGACTACCTGCAGCTGACAGTGACCACACTGTTGTTCTCGTGCTCTCTCTTTCTGGTGCTGCTAAATTACCAGAGTGTGCGTCTTCATTCAGCCAGATAACATCATTACATCTCAAGAGTGCAATGCCAGTAGACTTGACTAGGGTTGGACACCGAAACCTGGTTCCATAATAGAACCAAACGGTACTAACTGACCGAAAAATGGAGAAGCTATCAGTCTCTCATTTCTGTGCTAATTGAATGCAGCCTCAGCCACCTGCAACAAATGCTTAGCGCTGATATTTTACAAGTAACGTCTTGTAAGCAATGTAGCGTCCTAACAGAAACACTCAGTCTGGTGCACTTTTTCAACTTTTATTGCCGACATTTACACACCAAAAGGAGCCCAGTAGCCACAACGGTACCACAGCACTTCCTCACTATGCACGAATGACTGTTATGGCGAGCGAAGTTGCATTCACAAACCTCCGTAAATATGAGTATTAACATTACACAAGTAAGTTGTTTTTTGTATGTTCTGTGTAGCTGCAATGATTATGATTATCTTATTTTTTAATGTATTCTTGTTTATAATTTAATTTATATAATTTACATTTCAATTACTAGTCTGTTCAACTTAAATGCCATACAATTACATTAAAAATGTTTTTTTTTGTTTTGTGTTTTTCATTTTATTAGTTCAGGCACTGTTTTAGCACTAGCACTGTTTTTAAAGTACCAATACTGATATTGATTAAAATCTAAACGATACCCATCTCTAGTCTAGAGCAGTATAGCTCGGTTGGTAGAGTGGCCGTGCCAGCAACTTGAGGGTTCCAGGTTCGATCCCCACTTCTGCCATCCTAGTCACTGCCGTTGTGTCCTTTTCCCACCTGCTCCCAGGGCCACCCACACTGGTTTAAATGTAACTTAGATATTGGGTTTCACTATGTAAAGCGCTTTGAGTCACTAGAGAAAAAGTGCTATATAAATATAATTCACTTCACTTTTATACTTGGTTATCCAATAGCTTACAATGCTGGATGTTAAACATATATCGGGCACAAAAGCAAAAAATGCAAAGGTCAGCAGCCATTCTCAACATGTCCGTCCGTGTGGGTGATTTTGATTGACAGAACTGTATTTACTTGAAGGTCAGCGATTTGCTCCATATATTTCACAGTTGTGTCACTTTGTCACTCATCTAACAGATATGAATGATGTATGTTGCTACCGACTGAATTACATTTAATAACTACCACCTTTCATAATCAACAATAAATTCAAAATAAAGTTGTAATTTAAGTGATTGCTCCCTCACATGTAGTACAGAGAGCACAGGAGAAATGGTAAAGGTCCCACCATGTATAGACATAAGTTGCAAAAGGACGTTAACTGACTTCTGTTGTGTTCTGGCACTATATAAGGTCAAATAAAATGTAATTAACCTGACCTGACTGAATATACAGTATATACATAAAATATATATTTAGGTTATGCTTCAGTAGTTAGTTACAAAGGAGTGATTAAAACGTAGACTGTCCCTGTGGGTGTCAGAGTAACCATTACCAAATGTCTTGGCCTGTATTGCCCCGATTAACTTAACTTGGCCTCTTAGAGGAGCTCTTGTTTTTACAAGCTAGCTGATTTTTTTCAGAGGGTTTCCCGTGGAACAAAGGACTATTTTAGGGCCAGACTTGTGGGTCTGGATTTCTACATGGCACGTCACAATGTGCCTTCTGTTCAAAGAACCAGGACTCAAGACCTCCAAGAATGTGTACATGCAATAATCCCCAGAAAGCATCAAACTGTTGAAGCCTCTTGGGGGAAATCGCATCAGTGTGCCTTAGGAAATAGGCCCTGGGAATAGTGGAGCCAAAATGGGGCAGTGGTGACTTTCCTCTCATTGGTCCCTTGTTGGGTTGAATGGAGTCAGTGAACTGTCAAGAATGGGTCGTTGAGTTGTGAATATTAAGTTTGTAAGAGATGACTCGAAAGTTGTTTCATGTGAGGCCTCTGGTTGATTTAAATGTTGGCCATGAGTTTTTAATTGTAGTGCAAAACAACAAGTGGGCAGGATGCATTTTTAATTATTCTTGCAGTGGCATGTCCACATTGACGTATCAAAGGAACCCTGAAACCAGAGATTCACCTGCCCGGACAGGTTGGCTGCACCCAACCGCTCCCAAAGTCTCACTTCTTCACTCTCACTGGCCCTTTTGTGCCATTTGCACAGAGACGCAATTGAATTGCCTTCAAGGCTTTGCATCTTCCAGACCCCAGAAACCCCTCACCCCACCTCCTTCTAAAAGGAGTTCTACGGTCGCAGTGGGTGTACCAGTATGTCGGACGGTTGTAATTGCGTGGAACACAAACAAATGCTGTTGCCTGGCAGGCGAACTGAGAGGCGCTCCTGTGTGGAAATCGGAGGTCCCTGTGGTTTCAGACTGCTCAAGTTCTCCTTGAACAGTGCCCACTCTGTTTTGGAGGTGGCTCACATCAACAAGCTTAGGAGGTTGCGCGACGAGATGGACAAATAAAGACGTGTGCTCACTGTTAGAGAACGTGAGCAGATTCTCTCTTGATTATTCCTGGTCCATGCAATTAAGACAGCCACTTGAATACCATTGAAATCTGTCCTTAACATGAAGCTGCATGCATCACATGCCTTCACCTAATTGGCAGCAATTTGGCTGACCTCGGTACAACCTGAAGCTGCCATGAAGAGCTACACTGCTAAAGAACCTGTAAAATCTGGTCCCTGATAGAGGGGCTTTGAAAGGTCGGAGCGACTGTCCATGACTACTTGACCATTATATAGTCCGTGCCGTGAATCCCATTTTTATTCTACTATTATTTTGCTATTTTAGACATTCAACTATGTTTTGTCTTTTCCCCTGGTAACGGCAAGTTCTGCTTATCGCTTAAATGCAGCAAAATCTTTTTTTTCCTTCCTTTTATCACTACACCCACCAGTACAGTATGAACAGCAAGCTGCCAAGGCGAAATGTTTACACAGTCAAACAAAAATGTTTTCTGTGAGGTAAAACTACCACTTGTTATAATTGTGGGGGTTGTGATGGTCTTGCGCATTTGTGTCATAGTTTAATTACAATTCTAGTGTGTACACATCTCTTGGGAAACAGGAACATCTTACTTATTAATTAGTCAATTGACTTTTTGTATTACTGGCAACAATAAAAAAAAATAAAAAAATATTTTAATTTAGATATTTTATTTGTTGTATTAACAAGGGATTTCAAAGGGGCAATTCAACTGACATATAGAGTTTTTTTTACTATTTACTTCTGAGAATTTTTTTTATTTTAACTGTAATGAGAGGAATTTTTAAAAATGTTTTAAAGTGTCTACTGGTACTCGTAGCATGCTAGAAATCCCTTTAGAGTTTAGTGTTACTTCGCCACTTCGCAGTTCACTAAGTCTAGACTAAAATTTTTGATTACTCATTTAAGTATCACGTTAAAAACACCTTGATTTTGAAGTGTTTGAAGTTTTTTAAAAACATAAGAATTGTTCGTAAGTGTGTGTGAAAGCTTTGCTGAGGGCTTATAAATACTTTGTCCATATTTAGCAGAAATTTACACTTATGTTGGAATTTAACCATATCAATAATTGAGGTAACATCTTGTCTTTTTTTTTTTTTTTTTTGAGCACGTTTCAATGATTTCTAGCTAGATCCTTAGCAAAACATGTTTCAGCAAAACGTTTGTAGTGGTGTGAGTATTTAGGTTTAGAGGCCTGTGGTTTGTTATCTTTGTCTTCTGTGGTTTCAGGTCATGTTGTGGTTAATACTTGACATTTCAAGGCAAAGTTTGGGCCAATATTCGATAAGTCAATTAACTGAACGATAAATGAAAATTAAAGTCGGTAATTTATTGAGCGTCGATGACTGCCATGTATATCTTTATTTACAGGCTTCAAAAGCATTCAGTCTTTGCATCGGTTTCCGCAGCTGCGTGTGTTTCTGCCGTAGGGGAATGAAAAGAAGGGCTTGAATCCTTTTGTCATTCATTGTATCCTGGGCTGCTTCTACACTAAGCCACTAAGCTACACTAATGTTATACAGGGTATATCCCACCTAACCTTATCCCTGTCCACAAACACGCACAATGCCATCGTTTAAGACCCCGCCGCCCCACCCCTCCATCCTAGCGACCTAGTACGCATTCACGGAAAATGCGCACATCATAGTTGCTTTGTGTACAAGTTCTTAAATTAAATGTAACTCATCTGAACAATATCCAGTGTTGGGGTATTTCAATTAACTGGAATCCAGTGTGCAGTGGGTCCCTATTGTAGTGAATCACACCTGAGCCATCATAAATTAATCAAATCTTTAATGGACATTTTGAAGTAAACAATGTGATAAAGAACATTTTACAACAATCAATCTAGGGATCTAGATATCTGGTCAGGACACTCCTCACTCTTTTGCCTTCACCTTCATTGTCCGTTCTTTTTTGGTGACTTTATATACTCTGGACCTAGATGTTGAGTAATTGCTCGACGTACATCACGGACAATAACTGATAGTCTGCTTTGCCCGTTCAATTGCATTTGCTGTTTTCTGTAGTCTTCACTCATCGGCCAGGTAATAAAGCACACGCTACCTTTTTTATCACATCCACGGGAGCCCGCATTCTCGTTGTCTCTTTTTTGACAAATAGACATAGTTTTTCGGTAAGTAGAATCACAGCTGACCTGGACAATCGAAAGTTCTCTTGCCATTCCTCTAGCACAACACACTCGTTGACAAACATATCCCACCAGACTGCCGTTCTTCCATTGCTCTCTTGCCGTCTGAGATGTGTTGTATCCGAAATAACTGCAATCGCACATTTCCTTCTCTTAAGGTATTCATGTGTGATTTCCACAAGCGCCTGTACATATAGAAGAAGGAGAAACACGGCCATGTCTGGATGACTCGCCTCCATCTTTCCAGTGGTTACCTCCGAGTTACAAATCCGGTTGTTATGAAGCTGGCTGTGGCGCATTCTTTCTGATGTCACTTCCTGTGTGTGGCGCGGTCTTTCTGACATCACTTCCTCTCCGAACTCAGTTTGTAAACGATCGATGAGTCCACACAGAGCTAAGAGCTGGAGATTCAAGAAATACACGGCGCACTTACCCATGTAAAAAATTATCCAATCAGGGGAACCTTGAACAATGAGTTAGTGTGGGTGACACAGGGCTTAGGCTAAATAATTATTCGTTTAAGGAGTTATCCGGCTTAATGTAGACAGGGCCTTGGTCTTTGTGCAGAGAGGCAGGGTTGCGTCACACAGTGCAACAAGTTAGCCCGTGACAAACACAGTAGCAAACATAGAGAACAAAATTATCACAAAACCAAATACCACCGCACTAGTGTGTAATATTTCAGTTTCAAATTTCTACTACCAACACCAAGGAGCCAATTTGCTGAATTTGTGCGAGAATAGTGCCAACAAAAAAAATCAAACACGACAAACTTTTATGCCCACTTGAAAAGCAACCAGTATTTCCAACTGGTAAAAGACATCTCAGTGGCCTAGTGGTTAGAGTGTCCGCCCTGAGATCGGTAGGTTGGAGTTCAAATCCCAGCCGAGTCATACCAAAGACTATAAAAATGGGACCTGTTTCCCTCCCTGCTTGGCACTCAGCATCAAGGGTTGGAGTTCACCAAAATGATTCCCGGGCGCGGCGCCGCTGCTGCCCACTGCTCCCCAAGGGGATGGGTCAAATGCAGAGGACAAATTTCACCACATCTAGTGTGTGTGTGACAATCATTGGTACTTTAATGTTTAATCTTAAAACATACACATAAAGATGCAGAGCTTTTGTCTCGACAGTCCACACTCATTGGGGCGTTTTGTAACAAAGGTCAGTGCAAACAAAACCGAAACAGAAAGTGTGGTTCAAATCACTACATTACCAAATATATGCTGCCCTTTAAAGGGGAACTGCACTTTTTTTGGAATGTTGCCTATCATTCACAATCATTATGAGAGACAAGAACACATGTATTTAAAAAAAAAAAAAAAAAAAATTTAAAGATGATAAACGCTTGAAAGATGCGGCTAATGGGAGTTGCCTTCAAAGCCCTCTAAAACAACTTCAAAGCCCTACAGCAACGTTTAAAAAAAACCCAGTGCAAGTCTATATATAATGTAACAACAGATACATTCATAACGTAATATGTTCAATATATACTGTATTTTGATAATTGTAATCATTTCCGGGTCTGATTTCTTTCGCGCATTGATTTCTGTTTCCATAGCAGCGCACATCTGACTTCCGGCAGCAAATGTTTGTTCCTACTTCCGGAAAGCACACTCATGTTTGATTCCGGAAGTAGGAACTTCCGGAATCAAACATGAGTGTGCTTTCTAATCATGGCAGAATTGGTAACAGACAACGAAGAGGACTTTTTTTTGGACACATTAGGTTTTATAACCTTACACTTTTGAAGCTAAATATACTGCTGCTTATAGAAGCCAGCACGAAGGAAGAGTGAGATGTTGAAGCAGACGGAAGCCTGGAGAGTGAGGTGAATATAAAACTTGGAGCCAAGCTATTTCGACATAATGGAGTGCTTACCCAAAATCAACAGGAAACGTCTTTAATATCGATCATGATACACGCAGCACGCCATGCGTGTTAGTACAACTACAGTACATACGCTGTCTTGCTAACTGTGTGCAAACAAAACATGAAATGTGGGCTAATACTTTACCGATACTATAATATGATTGTTCGTTTTTCAATCAGTACAGATTGGTGTCGTATTGCAGTGTTGTGCATTACAAACTCAAACGCGTTTCGTGTTGACGTAGAAGTTAGCTTATCACTTGCCGTAGCTAGCTTTTACGGCTAATACCGTAGTATGCCGATGTGTAACTATGCTAGAAAAAAAAGAGTTCCTCAATGTTCGCTCTTACAATAACAATGTCGCTAGAGCTTAGTTATTATACGGGTTGTTGACGGTTTTTGAATGCATATATAAAGTGATTTAGAGGTATAATTGATTGCTCCCATTAGTTGCATTGCTAGCCACCTAGAACAAGCCGATTTGTTTGTTAGAAAGCGGGGAAAAAAAACCTGTCTTCCTGTCTCTCATAATCATTCTGAACGATAGTCAAGAAGTGCAGTTCCCCTTTAATACTGTTGAAAAACTATCATTTCCCCAAACTCTGCTAACGTTTGACATTGGTCATGTTGTCTTGTCATGTTAGTGTTAATTGCTCGGACTCTCCCAGACTAAAGTTTTTTTTTACAAATTGTTAATACACATGTTTATACTGTAGTGTTTAAATTGTTACTGAAAAGGTCCTAACTTGATAGTAAGTTAAGTATTGTACAACTCTACCTCTGCCTACATGTTTGATATTGAAGAACAACTCTGTTTGTCAATACTTTATTTAGCCATTTTATTTGTTTTATTTGTGTATATTTGAGGGTCCCCAGCCCCTCATTATTACAGACACAACCTATTGCATTGCTTTTGGTTGTAATTTTTATTCAAGTGCAACATTTTGCTAACAGATGGAGTATATTTTATTGTTATTTTTTGTTTGTTTGTTTTATTTGACTTGGAGATTTAAAAGTTTACATTCCAATTACAATGTTAAATTAATGCTGCGAGCAGTGATGAAGGAGCCTTCGCCCCCCATTGTACCAAGAGGTTCACGTGAGTTGGCCAGCGTGCATGACGCTTGCAGTCACGTCTAGGGATGATGTTTGATAAGAAATGATCGAGTTCGAGCCTATTATTGAATCTTCTTATCGAACTGATTTCTTATCGATTCTCTTATCGAGTCCAGATAGGTTGTTGTATATGGAAAAAACACACAATATTTGGTTTAACAAATCACTTCACATTCTCTACTGCGCTCTACTATAGTATTACCATATCTGAGTTATTATGCAGAAATGTGGGGAAATAACTACAAATGTGCGCTACATTCGTTAACCGTTTTACAAAAAAGATCAATTAGACTGATACATAATGTTGGATATAGAGAACATACAAACACTTTATTTATTGAGTCAAAAATATTAGAGTTCGATGATTTGGTAAAATTGCAAACAGCTAAAATGATGTGGAATTAAATGATGGAATGGATTAAGTAAAGAAGTTAAACATTGTACTGATATGATCCAGTTTAAGAGGTTGTTCAAATGAATAGTGCTTACAAAGTACAAAGAAGAAGAATTATGAGAAATACTTTCAACCTTATTGAAAATAAGATATTCTTCGCACCTGTTGCTCATCAGAGACTCTATTTAAGCCTGCCTTTTCCGGTCACTCGTCGTGGCTTCATTGTTTGCATTTGCAACAGTTACTTTGGCATTCTGGTTTTCGAGCTCATGATTCCTGTGCTAAGTTACCTTAGCTTTTAGTATTCCTGTGCTAAGTACGTTTTTGCTTTAGCTTCTCGTGCGAACGGCACGCTTTCCTTTTGTTTCGTTCCAGTCTGTTGTAATGTGTATGATTTATGAGAAATAAATAATCTCCTACCTGCACGTTTTCATCCGGAGCCGTCAGTTTTGCGTCCCGGGAAAACAAACCGCTGCACCCCACCGTGACAAATGACTAAACAACGTGACGTCATTTCTTGTGATGTCCTACGGGGCATTTCTTGTCGGGACGGGATTCGTTCCCTGGGATTCGATTAAAGAACATACTCTTTTTCTTTACTATAGTGGTCTCGATAACGGGTACCGGTTCTCAAAAAGGAATTATAAATAAATAAATGATAAATGGGTTATAATTGTATAGCGCTTTTCTACCTTCAAGGTACTCAAAGCGCTTTGACAGTATTTCCACATTTACACATTCACACACTGATGGAGGGAGCTGCCATGCAAGGTGCTAACCAGCAGCCATCAGAGGCAAAGGGTGAGGTGTCTTGCCCAAGGACACAACGGATGTGACTAGGAAGGTAGAAGGTGGGAATTGAACCCCAGTAACCAGCAACACTCCGATTGCTGGCACAGCCACTCTACCAACTTCGCCACGCCGTCCCCAAGGACTTGGTTCTTTTGTTATTGAACAACCGGGAAAACCGGGTTCGAGCATCATCCCTAGTCACGTCACACCCTACACTCAGACCCATCATAAAAAATGTCAGGAAAATCGGAGCATGTGTAAGGAAGTTATTACTGTTATAGTTTTTCCCCACAAGGGGGCCATAATGGCACCACAGTTGTCTTGCAGTTAAGTTCCACCCAACACCCCAATCCACCATCAAAAAATTCAGAACGATTGGTGCATGTCAAAGGAAGTTATGACTGTTGTAATTTTTCATCACAATGGGGCAAGGGTAGTGTTGAAATTAACGTCTAGGCATGATCAGACCCCGGCCTTAAAGCCTCGTATCCGTTAGGATGAAGATCCGATCATCTAAAGTGCAAAATGACAGTTTGATTGGTAATGGCGTGGAGCATATTTCTCCGCCAACTTCTGCCCACTTCGAATGGCTATGAACAGGTACTGACCCACAGGGCACTTCAGGGCGTCATCAATATATCTGCCAAAAAGTATGAAGAGCTGTCATGTCTGTGTTAATCATGTTTTTGTTTTGCTTGGGTTTTGGGCTCTTTTTAGTTCCTGGTTGCACTTCCTTGTTTGGTTTGGTTTCCATGGTCACCCATTAGTTTTCACCTGTCATGTCACGCACCTGTTCACAGTTAGTCACGCACCTGTTTTCACTTATCATGTCACTATATAGGCTTTTCTGTTTCTGTTGTTCGTCCTGGCGACATCACATTCATCTTCTCCACACATTTATGCTCTGCACCTGTTTACCATAGTTCTTGTTTCATCTCATGCCAAGTAAGTTTAGTTTATTGTTCATAGTTTTGTGCCCACGTGCATGTCTTTTGTTTCATAGTCTAGTTTTCTACTTCCACATTTGTGCGCGCCTTTTGTTTGTACCTTTTTTTAAAAAATATTAAACATGTCCTCACCTGCACGCCACGTATGGTCCAATTCATTTGCACCACGGGAGAGCAAACCACGCCATAGACCAAGTCGTGACAGATGTCGCCAGCCATCCGTTTTTCCGCAAGCAACTTGGCTGATGGAGGAAGGAAGGTGGGAAGCGCTAGGTGCCATGGGGGACCGAGATTTGATGTGGGGGACAAATGGCAAGCTAATTCCGATTAGCTCCATTTGGTCCGAGGATAGCGCTGCGTCACCGCAGTCCCGGAAGCGCCGCTCCAGACCGAGGACGTCAGGGAAGGTGAGCGGACAGAACGCGGCGCTCCTGCAAGCGCCTCCCCCTCCGGGCGGAAATGGGCCGCAGCCTGCCCGGCTTCCCCGGGATGACATCACAGACCAGGATTTTTTTTTTCTGAACTCTTTTTCTTCTGATCATCCGCCCCCAGCAAAAGACTCTAAGTCCAAGATAGAGCACTATCAAAACATGTTTTTAGAAATAAGAGCATGTCAATCACAGTCACCCAGTTTCCATGTCCCGCCCCCCAGGACTCAAGTCACGCCCATGTCACAAAAAAAAAAATTCTCACTCAAAGTCCCAGGTAGAAAAAGAGAGACTTTTGGACAGTTTGGAGGGGAGGATTCTGCCCCCCTTCCGACCTCCCTCCACCCACCCCAAAAGACGGTTCCAGACCGCGGGGAGCGCGTCTGGGATCCGCTCCTTGAGGGGGGGGCTAGGGCTGGGAATTGTTCAGGTGGGGTGGGTCAGCTTCGCCATGCCAAGCCACAGCCTGCGGCTCGGCCACCACCACCTGAATTTCGTCATGCCAAGCCACAGCCCCCAGCACGACCACCACCACCAGTCTTTCGACCTGCCAAGCCACAGCCACCAGCACCGCCCCCACCACCAGTATTTCGTCATGCCAAGCCACAGCCCCCAGCACGACCACCACCACCAGTCTTTCGACCTGCCAAGCCACAGCCACCAGCACGGCCCCCACCACCAGTCTTTCGACCTGCCAAGCCACAGCCTCCAGCTAGGCCACCTCCACCTGCACCACGCCAAGGGCCACCAGTACCTGCTCCACGCCAGGCACCAGTCGCAGCTTCACGACGCCAAGTGCCGCCAGTCGCAGCTTCACGACGCCAAGTGCCGCCAGTCGCAGCTTCACGACGCCAAGTGCCGCCAGTCGCAGCTTCACGACGCCAAGTGCTGCCAGTCGCAGCTCCACGACGCCAAGTGCCGCCAGTCGCAACTTCACGACGCCCAGTGCCGCCAGTCGCAGCTTCACGACGCTCAGTGCCGCCAGTCGCAGCTCCACGACGCCCAGTGCCGCCAGTCGCAGCTCCACGACGCCCAGTGCCGCCAGTCGCAGCTCCACGACGCCCAGTGCCGCCAGTCGCAGCTCCACGACGCCCAGTGCCGCCAGTCGCAGCTCCACGACAAAACCAAGCACCGCCACGCCAAGACCAACCACGCCAAGACCAACCACGCCAAGACCAACCACGCCAAGTCCAAGACCAAGACCAACCACGCCAAGTCCAAGACCAAGACCAACCACGCCAAGTCCAAGACCAACCATGCCAACACCAAGACCAAGACCCCCGCCAAGACCAAGACCCCCGCCAAGACCAAGACCCCCGCCAAGACCAAGACCCACGCCAAGACCAAGACCCTCGCCAAGACCAAGGCCCGCCACGCCAAGCTTCGCCGCCTTACCCGCCACGCCAAGCTTCGCCGCCTGACGCGCCACGCCAAGCTTCGCCGCCTGACGCGCCACGCCAAGCTTCGCCGCCTGACGCGCCACGCCAAGCTTCGCCGCCTGACGCGCCACGCCAAGCTTCGCCGCCTGACGTGCCACGCCAAGCTTCGCCGCCTGCCATGATGACGACGCGCCTGCCTCCTCGTCTGCCACGAAGGTGGCCACTGCCTGGTCGTCCGCCACGCCAAGTGCGCCCACCTCTTCATCGGCCACGCATGTGGCCCTTCCCGGGTCGCCCACCTCGCCGGTGGTGGCGGCGTTCCACTCGCCGCCGCCACATGACTATGCCTCGGTGGATTCGGGGCCACTTGGCCTGGCGACCCACCGCCATGTCCCCCTCCCGCCCCCCCCATGACTCTTGTTCCTTTTTTTGTGTTGAGACATCTGGGATCTGTCCGTAAGGGGGGGGCTCTGTCATGTCTGTGTTAATCATGTTTTTGTTTTGCTTGGGTTTTGGGCTCTTTTTAGTTCCTGGTTGCACTTCCTTGTTTGGTTTGGTTTCCATGGTCACCCATTAGTTTTCACCTGTCATGTCACGCACCTGTTCACAGTTAGTCACGCACCTGTTTTCACTTATCATGTCACTATATAGGCTTTTCTGTTTCTGTTGTTCGTCCTGGCGACATCACATTCATCTTCTCCACACATTTATGCTCTGCACCTGTTTACCATAGTTCTTGTTTCATCTCATGCCAAGTAAGTTTTGTTTATTGTTCATAGTTTTGTGCCCACGTGCATGTCTTTTGTTTCATAGTCTAGTTTTCTACTTCCGCATTTGTGCGCGCCTTTTGTTTGTACCTTTTTTTTAAAAATATTAAACATGTCCTCACCTGCACGCCACGTATGGTCCAATTCATTTGCACCACGGGAGAGCAAACCACGCCATAGACCAAGTCGTGACAAGAGCTGACCTGGTGGAGCTGAGTTTGTAACGTTTATGTTTTGTGGCTAACCATCAGATCAAAGTTTGGCGCCAAGCCATGCCCACATCTTATGGCGCAGGTGAAAATTTTGTGCAATTTATCATCACCTCTGTGTAGTATCTGCAATTTTTACCTTGACTCATTTGGTCAAAGTCTTTAGGAGGAGTTTGTTAAAGTACGACCCCTTTTTTTTCGCCGAAAAATGGATGACGAAAACCAATATGGCTAACTTACTGTGCGCTTTTAGGTATGGGTTCCTGAGACTTTTATGTGCGTCCTGTCATGATAGACGTCTCCTGCGAAATTGGTATTTTTATCTAATTTTGAAGGTGACGTTAGAGAGCTTCATTTGAAATTAAATTTTCAGGAACCTAAAAATATAGATTTTTTCGCAATACCCGACGCACCTGCAAAATATGGGGACTTTTCGGGCATGTTAAGGGCCTCAAAAAGGTGTATAGAAGTAACAACACAGCAAATTCAATAGGGCCCTTGCAGAACTTGCTCTGCTGCTCGGGCCTTTAATAAATAAGAAATACAAGTTTATTGCATTTGAAAGGGTATATTTGCATTATGTATTATCATTACATCAGTGGTTAATTTGGTCTCCAATTAATGTTGACAATAATATTGTTTATCGGCTCAAATTTTTAGGTCAATATATCGTCCAGCAAAAATACTGTTATCGGCCCAGGCCTAAATAGTAATGAACTGGTAGTTATAGGGCCTCTCTAATAATTGCTCAGTGAGAGCACTTGTTTCACCTTTTAATGAGCATGTTACCAGCCATAAATGTACCAAATAGATGTAAGTTCAATCAATGAAGCAGAGCTGTTGGTTGCCATGAGACACAGACATGACTCTTGCCTGCAGCATCATTACACAACATGCTCTCAGAGGCTGCCAGGCTTTGTCCGATAAAGACAGCATGCCGCAGTCATGATGCTGCAATGTGGACAGCTGGGCTAGTATTTCCCAGGCTCCCCTTGTGGGTGACCAGAAGCATGTGAGCAGTCTGGCATGGACGTGTTTGCTTTAGTCTGTGGCATTAGGAAGGGTTATAGGCTACAGTAGCTGGACACGTGTGATGCTCTCTGTGTTGGATGCAGACTCCACATGAGTCCTTGTGAGTCTTAGGATTACTAGAAGCTATTGTGGCTCTAACGTTCTTACCGGAAGTATTTCATTATGGTTACTAGGTCAAACTCCTTTTAGCTAGGTCTCTTTTAAAAGAGCCAAACAACCGTGAAGGGACATTCACTTTGTGTTTTTTTAGGTTTCTTTGTTGTGCGAGGGCTTTGAAGAGGTTCCCCAATAGTGTCACACTTGAGTGTATACACCAATTATTTGTTTCCTAAAGAGTACCCTTTGTTGGTTTGTTTTCAAGCAGATGTTTTGTCTTACCCAAAGAGCTTAAAGCTTGTAATATTACCCTTATTGTCCTGTTGGTTAATTATCCCATATGCTGTAGTGAAGAATAGAACTATGGGAAATACAAAAGGTTGAACACAGTATTGTCTGGTTTGTTGGAGATCAATTTATGCTTTGTTTGTATATAATTACTCATGTTGTCTCGTGATTAATTTTTTAAATCAGATTAATCACACTTTTGAGCTGTAATTAATCATGATTAATCACAGTTTTTTCATGCTTGCCTATTTAACATTTATTTAAGAAAATACCCCAACATATGGACACAAATGCAATTGTATTGTCAGAATGTAATACAGAAACGTTATTAAACGTTTTACAACTGTAAGTCATTAATTTGCTTAAAACTTGGTGACAGTAAGTACAGTAAAAAATTAAGTGCACATTTTCAAAGTATTTGCAATAAATTAGCAAACAAGGTACAGCTAGTAAACACCTATAAACAACTTTACATTGTACACCATTTACATCTACATTTACTCTTTCTTTAAAAAAGTAAAAGAAGAAACATTGCATATTTGCAAACCCTTTAGATCAGGGGTGTCCAAAGTGCGGCCCGGGGGCCATTTGCGGCCCGCTGGTAATTTTTTAACGGCCCCGTGGCACATTCTAAAAATACGATTAAAAAAAAAAAAAACATAAAAAGTGGTATAAAAGAGCAAACAGGTGAAATGTAACAAGAACATGTTGCAATGTTTACTCTAATAACACAAAGCTGCCATGCAGACTGTTTCTTTCTTTAAAAAATAATAATGAATCAAAATCAATGTCATTATGAATAATAGACCTATACAAAGCTCCAATTATGTCACATTAAATATTCCACTTTGAAATATTTTTTGGGGAAAATGTTGCATATTTTGTGTCTGCCATATAAAAAACTAAGCTGTTTTGTTTAAAGAAGGGCCTAAAACGAACAAACAAAAAACATAAACAACAATAAAAGTTATAAGTGACGGATGGATCTGAAGTTGATCTTGAGACTATTGTGTTAAAAGTAAAAAAAAAAAAAGTATGATTTATTTTTTAATACTTTACTGAGCAGGACCCTTTTGGATCCCCAATAATTTTAGTGGGACTTGTTTTTTTTAAAGTGTCATTGCTCAAAAAATAATAATGAATTAATGTTGTTATGAGTTATGCTATGAGCTCCAATTATTATATAATCTCAAATATTCCACTTTAAAATGTTATTGGGGGAAAATATTGCATATTTTGTGTTTGACAAAAAGAGCATACAACTTAAATCTTGAAAAAACACTTTATATTGACAGCTAGACCTAATGTTGATCTGGAGATTTAGACCTTGAATAATAATAATAATACTAAATAATGACACATTTTTAATATATTTTTTACCTAAACCCTTTGGGGTCCCCAGGATCAAGCCTGAGTGGAGGCCTAAATGTATATTTTTTCATACATGTATTGGTTTTTAAAATAAACTATCAAAATGGCCCCCGCTTACTTTGATATTTCAGTGTGCGGCCCTCAGTGGAAAAAGTTTGGACACCCTTGCTGTAGATGCATTACAAATAAACTGAGTCAATTAAACATCTTGTATTGATTGTATTTTACACCCTCACAGTTGTTTAAAATGGGTACAGTAGATATCACGTTCTAAAGTGTTCATTTACTGTGGGAATGTTAGAATATAAGAATTGTGGTGTGTTGTGAGAATTGTCTTGTTTGTCAATCTGAGGCCACCGCAGGTCATGTGAGGTGTGTCACTAGTCCTTCTAATGTTAGCCAGGTTAGCTCATGTGTGTTGAAGTGAAGACGGCTGAGAGTCGTGTATAAAAGAAGCTCAGCATCCTCGTTAACATGATCATCACAGTTAAGGACTACACGGCTACAGTCACCAAAGAATGGCAACGTTTTGGCCCCCAAAACCGTTTCGTTTGTCGTATTGAGGCGTCGCTTTTCAAGCTTTCAAACCTTACAAGACCTCCTGTATGCAGTTTGAAAGTTGCAGCCGAAGAAAAGAAACAGACAGACGCAGCAATTTGTCAATGACAGCAAAGTTTTTGAGTTTGTTTTCATTTACTGGTCGATTGATTTAGTTACTACTATTGGTACAGTCCTACAATTGAATAAAATCATTTTAATGCCTCTGGACATCAAATTCAATGCCTTCTTTTTCGCAAAATCCTATTAATGCATTTTATTGCCCTGTGGAAAGCTGGTATGTGCTTTGCTATAAGATGCTATTTTAAACTTGTAGTGTGCCGATGATGAGAAAGTATGTCGCTGCAATGCCAACAAATTACCTCAGTTTGATCTAAAGTTCCATCGGAGTGTGTTTTGAAGTGAAATTGGCCGCCTTTCATCACTCATCCTGCACCGTGTCACAATAGGTGCCGACTTCCGGGATTACGTGTGGTCATAACAAATAGTGTGATTAATTTTGATTCATTATATATCTATATACCGGTATATAAATATAAAATTTTAATTATTATTGTTTTTTTTTGTATTAATCACATGCGTTGACGGCCCTAAATATTACTCATAGAAAATAACCTTCAAGTTTTGTGAACGTGGATGTTTCATCGTATAATTGCATGTTCTGTAATGGTATTTTTTATCATTTTAGTCTTAAGTTTTGTCACTGACTGTTTGTATTAAATTAGCACTCCGAAAATACAGCAGATCTATCCATCAGAAATGGAACATTAACAATCTGTTACCATTTCTACCCACGACTGACTGGTCCTCAATTTATGGACCAATGTATTTCATGCGTTGGATGCTCTCTTAAAAAAGCCTTCTGTTGTCTATAAGAGCACAGGGCTTGGTCTTTTTGGTCTTTTACATGCTATTTGCAGGTTTTAGAGAGAGGGAAATTGTCTTAAAAATTAATTGCTCGTGTTACTTGAGTAAGTCTTTGCTTTGTTTGCAATTTGTGGTTTTACATAGTCTTTGATACAGTTGTTATGGTCCGTAAAACTGAAAGGTACATCACATATTGCGTATCAACCAAACTGCAAAAAAAAACAAGGCACTCTCTTCTTTAGTTGGAAATAGTTGTCTGTCTCTGCAGTATAGCAATTTCATCTTGTACTCGTATCGGAAGATGCCCAATTTGACACTCGGAGCTCTTGTTTTCACAAATCAAAAATGTAATCACATCTGAACATTGCCATCTTCTTCCAATATTTGGTGGCAAAATGATATAGCTATAGCTGAGTAAACATCCGTTGAAAACTGATTGCTGATAGAGTTCAATGCACCATGTTGAACATAGCGACGTTGCTGTGTATACCAAGTTATCTGACTGGTATTTGTTTGTGAAATAGCATTTTTGACAAGTCACTAGTGTTCTGAGAATATGTAAAATAAATGGGGAAGCCAAACACATGAGCCCTTCCTGCGTCTTTCTTTGTGCCACTGGCTGACAGTTGCTGAGCTGTCAACACAGCCAGGAGGCCAAAAAAATAAGATTCTGTGCAATGTTTATTCTTGACATATGGTTACTGGAGCTTCACTCGTGAGATATGAGCGGCATCATATTCCTCTGCACTTGCTTTGTCACTGTGTGTGTGCCACGTATGTGAGAGAGCTATGCCCTCCATCAGAGGCTGTGGAGGACAGCAGCTCTGCAGTGACACAGCATAGTTTCTATGTCCACTCTCTGAATTGTACGTTTGCAGAAATCCCCGACACATGGTGTCAGAGAGTTATTTGTTGATGGTAAAATTGCAATAGAGGCAGCACTCGTTGCTCTGACTGATGATTTTAAGAGTCAACTTGTCTTGACCTTGTCAGAGGATACAATTGATACCCTTTATTATTGGATTTAGCACCTTTGGTTGCATTTGTCATGGAACCGGATTGCATAGCTGGTAATGTGTTGTCAGGTTATAAGTGTTCCCAAGTGGCACACAAGAGCTGCATGCCGCTGCACCCACGCGTTGAGACCTTAAAGAAGTACAATTTTTTAATTTTATTCTTCAGTTGCATACTACTTAAAACTGTCAACAGCAACATTTTTCTGCACAAAGAAAGCCCTCCAAAAATTGCGATCTCGAGTTAAACTAACATATGTTGGCTTAAAAACTAAAAATGTGTCACACATTAAATAACTGACTTTTCTCTTGACTAGGGATGTATCAATATGAAAATGTTGTGTGCAGATAGCACAGCCTGTAGGTTCAATGTGCACAATTAAATAGCTTAGTTTCTCAAACAGTAATGTGTTAATATAAGTTTAGATTGGGAAATGTATTTTCTCAATAGGGAAAGACTGTAATCGTTAACGCTCGCTTGCTTCTCCAGTAACTAAGCAGTGTCAACGGTTTGTGTCTTAATCAAATTGTTGAGTTGAGTTGAGTTGAGTTTTGAGTTTATTTCGAACATGCAAGCATACAACATGATACATCACAATTTCCAGTTTCTCTTTTCAACATGTTCGAAAAGGAGTAGGAAGAAGCAGAGCTTATTTAATCCTACCCCTTTTCTTTACATAACAGTTGCTGAAACTTTTTTTATTCACTTCCTGTTCTCAATTTTTTCCACAATAAACTCCATATGTAATCACAATTAAAAAAAATAAATAAATAATAGTAAGAATTTAATAATAATAATTGGTGAAGAAAGTCATATTTCATATGATGAGATAAGTAAGATTACTTTAAGAATGAATGAATGAATGGATGAAATAAATTGAAAATGTTTGTCATGGTTCTTCTTCTTTGTACTTTGTAAACACTTTAAGTTTGAAAAGTTTCTTGAAGTGGATCATATTAGTACATTGTTTGATTGCTTTGCTTAATCCATTCCATAATTTAATTCCACATACTGATATACTGAAGGTCTTAAGTGTTGTACGTGCGTACAAATGTTTTAAATTACATTTTTCTCTAAGATTATATTTCTCCTCTTTTGTTGAGAAGAATTGTTGTATATTCTTGGGTAGCAGGTTATAGTTTGCTTTGTGCATAATTTTAGCTGTTTGCAAATTCACTATGTCGTGGAATTTCAGTATCTTTGATTCAATAAATAAAGGATTTGTATGTTCTCTATATCCAACATGATGTATTATTCTAACTGATCTTTTTTGTAACACCGTTAATGAATGAAGTGTACTTTTGTAATTATTTCCCCATATTTCTACACAGTAACTCAGATATGGTATTCAAATTGTGGTTATCAATCACGTTTTAAGATAATTTTAATTGTATACCGGAGTTTTACCCCGGTATATCATTATATCGTTTATCGTTACATCCCTACTTTTGACATGTTTTTTATTGCCCACATTAATTCATGGTAGGCTGAGCAAGATTTTTTCAAATTCTACGTTCTTTCCGATTAAGAACATTTTCTATGAAGAATGTTAGAAAGAACGTTGTACAGTTCTATTCTTCACTACAGCATATGGGATAATGTGGTCTGCATAAAATGTAATGATGGTGTTTTGGTTCAGATTTTAGTGTAAATATTGATTTATGAACCCATCTTCGAACATGTCTTTCTAATTTTTTGAAAACGAGTCATTTTAGTGGCCATTTTAGGAGCCTTTTGGATGCCAATGAACTTCTCCACCCACACCCCTCCAACTGAGTGAGGCTGCTTCTGTGCCCTGACAGCCATTCTTTTAGTTTTAAGGAACTGTGTCCAGCCGGACTAGGAGTTATCTAATGTCTTCATACATCTAAAGTTATGGGTTTGCTACAGTGCCACCGTTGCCATAAATTGTAGGTACTGACAGCACATATAATATAGTTTGGGATAAACCTATCTTTTTTAATGCCCTCGGACCGAGGATGGGCTCTTAGCTCTGCACTTCATGTCAGACCCTGCATCTAAGTGGGTATGTTGTCACGAAACACAAAAGTTAAGCGGGCATTTCTTTTTTTCTTCAGATTAGGTTGGAGATCAGTACAGTGAGCTGCACTGGTTAATAAAACTAATAACAGAGCATTTTAGATTGCGGGTTACATCTTAGATGGAACTACAACAGAAATAAACTTGGCAAACTCATACAAAGACATTAAGACCATATATAAAATGTATGTTAAAAAAATGTTATGCTTTGACTTAAAATATTGATCAAAATTGTCCAATCATGTATTGCACCAAAAAAATGTTAATAGTTTTGCATTTAAATAATGGTCGTTCTATTTTCACACAAAAAGCACACTCTATGGTGGTAAAATAGACATAAAAAAACATACAAATGGAGTTAACACACAAACAGAGATTGTCCAAAAGTGGCTTAATGTCTATCAGTTTAATGTCGATTACTCATTCTAAAGAACCCCATCCTTATCTGAGATTATTTAAGAGCTACTACTAAGAGAACATTCCATTAGATTAATTGCTTTCCTCATTAGGTTAAATTAGGAAAATGCAAGTCTTCTCAAGATAAATATCCTCAATACCACACAAGGAGGATTCTGCACATTTTAAAGCCCCTGTTCTAATCTCATTAAGCCTAAATCCGTAAGCCTTTCATGGAAAAAAAAAATTGATAAAACACTGTCTTTACTGCTTTCTTCTATTTAGAATGGTTAATAAATCACCCTATTTTGTAAGAATAATTTCTGGATTTGTACAAATGATTTGTTATTGTTGCACAGTGTTAAATTGTTGCTGCACCTGTGTTTATAACACAGTATGTGCTTTTTGCATTCTCTGCAGGTATCATGTCTATTGTTGGCAATATCACACTATAAACAAAATTAACAAATGTATGTTTTTAGTTCAGATTTAAGTGGAGATGTGTGGGAGTTAAATTTGGGAAGTTGCTTGCTTCATTCAAGGAGATATTCAACACAGTTTTCCTTTCCTCCTCATATGTTTGTGTTTTACCTAAAATGATGTGCCTGCCTCAATCGTGTCTGTGAGGAGTTAATCTAATCTGGAAAAAATGCTTTTCTTGACTGCAGAGCACATGTTTGATATACTGTTGTCTGACTTCCTAAATACTGGATTGCTGAGTACATTCTGTTTGTCATGACAACTCTTCATGTGGTCATTTGATTCGTGGAAAATACACATGGTGAAATGTTTATTTGAATATTGTCATTTGAGCACAACTCTTCTCTAAATACTATTGACAAATAATGGGCGCTCGGGAATCATTTTGGTGATTTAACCCCCAATTCCAACCATTGATGCTGAGTGCCAAGCAGGGAGGTGATGGGTCCCATTTTTATAGTCTCTGCCAGAGTTTGAACTCACGACCTACCGATCTCAGGGCGGACACTCTAACCACAAGGCCCTAATGTGACCTGGCTTAATTGTCGCTCTGCAGTGGCTAAAGCAGATTGTGTGTCTACACAATCTGCCTAAAGACAGCCACTTCCCTTCAGGTCACGTTATGCTCAGAATGGGGCTAAATCAATCTATTGGGCTTAATCAATCTGAAATTACTGGTAAAGACACCAGCCTGTCCTTGCAAAATTCTGCTTTTGCAAGATCACATTCAAACAGCTGAGAAGATTTTATGATGACCAATGTTCATATTTGTCTTCAATCTAAGGCTATAACACACTAGCTAGTAAATTGTATTGTCATTAAAGTAATGAAAATAATAGTTTTTTTGTAGGCGATTTGTCATGATCTCCCGTGACAATTGTTATTAATTTCTGGTCTTTTGTTTTATTTCCTGTCCAGCAGGATCATTGTGAATCATTTGCTTTGCTCTGTACGCAATTTGTGCATAGCTTTCCCTATGCTCCCTTTGCACGTCCCTGTTACACTGTTTTCTTTGTTTTTGTCATTAAATACATTTTGACGACTGCTCTCTCTGCATCCTGGGATCACGCTTCAAACTGTGCTTGTGCAGAACAGAACGTAAGATGATTCTCATTGGTTGTTGTCCCTGCATCATTCCAGTCCTGTCTGAGTAGCTGGTAATTAGTTTTTAATGATCGGGCCATGACTGAGAATTACTAGAAATTATGTAATGACACACACAGAGCAGTGCATCGACCAGCTAGTCAGTTCATTTGCCTGAAATTAGACTGACATTTAATGATGTTGTAATATCATTATGTTGTATGCTTTTGTTGGCTTTCTTGTTTGACCATGTAAATCAGCTTGTGTCACCAAATATTTTATCATTTAGTGATCAGTTTGACATGTTTAGCTTTACTTCAGCGGTACATAATTATTGAGAATATTTGTGGTGAATTAGTCTGAATGTATGTAATATGAAGGGATGTAGTTTCCATTAAAGTCCCCAAAAATTGTAGCCAACATGAACTCTAAACAGTTTATTTACATGATTTTATTTTTTTTACTGCTATCAAAAGCAATGTACTGTGTGACATGTTCCAATGTTTGATGTCTTGTGTAATGTACATCGATTGCAGTTAACCAGATGGATTATTACATAACCACAATACATCAGCGGCACTTGTATATTATGCTGTGGTCAAATGAGTTGCACGCATTACGTGTTAAGCATTTATACCAGTGTTTTTTTCCCTCTTTTGAACTGGTGATTTTATGTTGACTTAAAAAACGGTATTTTAAATGAGGAATATAAATGTTGAAATATAAATTTACAGCAAGACTGTGTGAAGCAGCTTTATAAATCAGTCTTGCATGCACAAAGCCATTATGTAACATCTTAGTCCAAACAGACTATTCCAGACAAAAATAGTATACACCAGTGTGTATAAAACGTCTTGAGTTTCCTCCCTGTTGCAATCTGCTCCTATGTGCTGTCAGCCCAGGTTAGCGTCTCGTCGGCAGATCAGTGCCATAACGACGACATCCTGCGGCTTCTCCCCATATTGGGTGTAAGAGAGCTCTGTCGCCCCTGTGTCATGATTTCTTTTAGCCGGCCCAAAAATGCCACTCACTGCAGCTTTTTTTGCAGCCGCCAGCAACAATAGCCCAGGCTGCCTTGAGCATGTGGACCCCTTTAAACATTCTAGACAACAACCTGTACATTACACAGAGCAACTATCATGCTCGACAAAACTAGTTAAGCGTAAACACATTAGACCAAAAGGATTTTGTATACAGTTGCAATGAATTAGATAAACCCTGTTACTTAGTCTGAAAGAAGATGGCACACTAGCAGATATAACTCTTTTGAACACTGTATCTTCTATAAATCGCCGTATTACCTGCATAATTGAGATTTTACAGGCGTTCAAAGATTTTTATGTAGTATTAATAGACTATGTGATATGTTTTTTTTCTTCTTTTTCACAGTCAATAAGCACAAGCCATGGATTGAGACGACATACCATGGCATCGTGACAGAAAATGATGACAAAGTGCTGCTGGACCCCCCTCTAATTGCACTGGACAAGGATGCACCTCTACGCTACGCAGGTAAGCAGTAAGGTGTTTTAATGCTTCTGCTGCTGCAGTTTGTCTTCGTTCTCTCTACTTCCCTTTATAAATGCATATTTGAACGGGACGTATAATTAATGTTTATGTTGATTGAATGCAGAAATGCTAGTTCTGAATGGATGCTTACTGTAAAACAGCTGGTGACAATACTCCCCAATCTGGTCCTTTTTTGATAGTCCTTCATAAAATACCCTCTCATTTTTTTCCCGACACTTTCAGCGCATAGACACACTTGTGTGTTTATGGACTTGGTCCACAGTAGCTCTGAGGAGGTTAAATCACATCTCGAATGACTTTTGACATCATTCAATGCCACGCCCTAGCTCTGGAAAACATTTTCTACCAATTCACGTCAATGAGTGTCTGGATCTTTTGTGTTGCACTCCCTTACCACTCTGCTCTGGCACCACTTGATCCGACCCATGTTTATCTCCAATTGCCTCTCATGATCTAATGAGTGAAGTCCACGTGTCTCTCGGAGCTATCTAATGTGATTTCTTTACAAAGTCGATTATACGGTAAAGTCTTAAGAGTTCAGATCTTCCCGTAGCACCTGTTTTTTCACAATCTTGACAAATATGCACATCGTTTCTAAAGACAATAAAGTTAAATTCGCACCCTCTTCTCATTGTGCATATAGAGAGACTTCACAGCCTTTTTAAAACAGGTAACAGGAAACGTCCCATAAACATTAATGTGTGGACCCTTAAACTCTCCTGTATATAGTCCTTCAGTGTGGACTGAATAGAATTCAATGCCTGCACTCCTCTCAGTTGGGCCTCCCTTTTTAATGTGAATAGTTGCCATTTCCCTGTGAAGTATCTCTCTTTGGACAAAGCCAGCAGTCTGGCTTCACGTGGCAGTGAGGATGACCAGGCATGTCGTGCCAGCCTCCTTCCACTTGGCCCATCTGGGCCAACAAACACAGGTCACTGTAAAGGCCATAGAAGCCCAATCACTGACACTCGATGTCAAACAGCATGAACGAGGGTCCACCAAGTTAGTGCGTGAGAGTGGGTGTCTGTACTTTGTGATTTTCGGTCTGTACGACAAATTGTGTCGAGGCAAATGTTGCTCAAATTGTTCAAACCCAAACCAATGCAAACCTGGGCAACGGTAGTTTATTTGCATAAGAACATTTGAGATGAGAAATGTTTGTTCTGTAGCTTAAATGTTCAATTTGTTGACAGTATTTTGGGTCAGGACAGGACAGACTTTTTGACATGTGAACAGTGTGTTGAGGTGCTGAGGAATTCATGAAGTCTTTGTGTGACTTGTTCATTAGAGCTGTGGCAAACACTGAGGCCCACAACTCAGACCGCATGACTGCTCCCGGACTGCCATGAATTTGACGCCCACTCCTAAGTTTTTTTTTCCCGTCAAAGAAAACAAAAAATGATGAGGCCAAATTCACTAGAAGCCATAATCTTTTGTAGTCTACATTCATGCTTATATAAGTTTGACTATTTATGTTTTTTAATATAAGATCAGTTTGGATACATAATATCCGCAGATTGTCCAAAAGTTGAATAACTACAGTGTTCCCTTGGGTATCGCGCGGGTCATGTCTCAGAATCTCGGTTTTGGGTAAATTTCCGCAAAGTAGGGACGCTGTTTATTTTATGATTTGTATGAATTTTATATGCATTTAAAGGGGAACTGCACTTTTTTGGAATGTTTCCTATAATTCACAATCATAATGAGACAAGAAGACAAAACGTTTTTTTTTTCCCGCTTTCTAACATATAAAAATCGACTCGTTCTAGATGGTGAGCAATGCAGCTAATGGGAGCAATCAATTCTACCTCTAAATCACTTTAAAAATGCATTTAAAAACTGTCAACAATCCTTCATTTACGTTCCGTAACCTGTATAATAACCAAGAACTCTTTTTTTCTAGCGTAGTAACACGTTGGCGTGCTACGGCATTAGCCGTAAAAGCTAGCTACGGCAAGAGATAAGCTATTTTCTACGTCAATACAAAACGTGTTGGTTTGTAATGCACAACACTGCAATAAGACACCAATCTGTACTGACTGAAAAACATGAACAATCAAATTACTGAATCTGTAAAGTATTAGCCCACATTTCATGTTTTGTTTGTACACAGCTAGCTTGACAGCGTATGTACCGGTACTGTAGTTGTAATAACAGGCCTAGTTTGCTGCGTGTATCAAAATCAATATTTAAAGTGTGTCTCACTCGATGGACAGTTGTGCATTAGGTCCAGCTGGCCAGGGAAGTTTATTTGGGTAAGCAGTCCATTAATGTCAAAATAGCTTGGTTCCAAGTTCCACATTTATAGAGTCGTCACTGTCACCCCTCTCTCTCGGCTTCCGTCTGCTCCAACGTCTCACTCTTCCTTTGTACTCGCTTCTAGAAGCAGCAATTCATCCTTTGTGTGTTCAACTTCAAAAAGATATGGTTGTGAATCTTCATTTGTCCAAAAATAGTAATCTTTGTTGTCTGTTATCGATTCTGCCATGATTACAACACACACGCCTTTGTTTCCGGAAGTAGAAACGCACATTTGTTGCCAGAAGACAGACGTGCGCTGTTATGGAAATGGGAATCAATGCGCTGAAGAAATGAGTGCCCGCATTGAGTAAAATTATCAAAATACGATAAATATTGTACATATTACCTATTACATTATGAACATGTCTGTTACTACATTTTATATACTATTGCAGTGTGTATATAAAACATTGCAGGAGGGTTTTGCAGTTGTTTTAGAGGGCTTTGAATGCTACAACGGTCATATTTAGTTTGTGAACGATAGGCAAAATTCCAAAAAAAGTGCAGTTCCCCTTTAAGTATTTCAGCTTCATCACAATGGCATTTTCTAATGTTTATGCATATTCTACAAAATATTTTATCTTAACAAATGGCTAAACGAACTAAAATATCAATACTGTCAAGGTTTCCTCCAGATTGCCAACATACCTGTGGTGGTGTGGGCGTGGCTAAGGGTCTGGTCAATATTAACATCATCATGTAATTTGCATTTAAAAACATATTTGTGTTAATTAGTATTAACATACATTTTTTTCCTATTTTATATAGTTATGCTCTATTTTTTGACTGTTGCTGCTTATTGTACAATGTACTTTGTTGGGAATTATTCAAGTTTTCCGAGACTTCTCCAATCATTTTAGTGGCTTTTTCTTTATCAAATAAGACTACCAACAAATCTAGCATCTTTTTCTGGTGTTTTTGGGGAATGTATTTGTGTTAAGAGCCTCATCTGTCGCTCGATGTCCGCGACGAACAACGAGAGCTTCAGCAAGCATGACGTAACACTTGCTTCATGCTGCTGCCCAACCTGCAATGTATTTCCTTCAAAGCCGTCACTGTCCTCTTAATATTTGCACATTGCACATTTTGTTGATTGCTGTCCGCGGGTATATCTTTAATATATCAAAGTACGGCCACATTGCAGACATGCTGCCTCTGCTCCAAACAATCGCGTGTTTATTGCTTACATCATCACAACATTCTATTTCAGTTTTGCTGCTTCTGTAGTCAGTCTTTTTTCGGCGGACAAATTTTCGGTGCCTCGCTCGTCAATGGTGTGCAAAATATAGGCTATATATATATATCAATTTATCCAATATATTATTTCATTTTGTTTTTATGTAAAAGAAACAAAACAAAATAAACTCATTTTTAAGGTGTGGCGGCTTTTATTTTGCCGTGGCGGGCTGCCACGATCAATTAAATGTAGGAGAAACCCTGACTATAGTAGTAGGCCACTTGAGGAGACCAAACCAATCAAAATCCACTATCGTGGACACTGATTGGCTCAGCCTCAGACAGCATTGGATTAATAAACTGTACAGGTGACTACAATGTGTTATTTCATGTCTACAGGGCTCTCATAATGTTGTAAAAATGTATTTAAATGGTCATAAACAGTTTTTTAATGTTTTAGCTGTGAAAATATTTGATTGTTTAATGATTTCTACTTCGTGGAAACTTGTTAATCGCAGTCATGTCCAGAACCAATTAACAGCGATAAACGGGTGATGACTTGATCAAACACCTATTCGTAGTAAGGTCTTTATCTGTACAAATGCATCCATCCATCCATCCATTTTCCACCGCTTGTCCCTCTTAGCCTATCCCAGCTGCACTCGGGCGGTGCAGTCAAAAATAGTCAAACCTCATTGTAAATCACATTCATCTTCAAAATATTCTAATTGAAGGCCAATTAGAAAATAACAAAATCAATATTGAGCTATTTAAATTGCTTGTGTTGTGTTGGTTTATGGGAAACTACTGCAGGGTTAGAAATTTTGCAAATAGAATTTACAAAGAGGGTGACATAATTTTGAGTGGGACTGTATATATTTCATCATCACTCAATCAAATAAATAATTTTGAGGCATCTACTGCACCGACACTCCTGGTGATTAATTAGAGGAAGGTGTGCAATGAGGCAAAATGGTATACAGGGATGCTTTGTCATGCTTTCATCTGTTGAAAAAAAAGGGATTAAATAGTTAAAAAATTTTATCATTCCGGCTTGATTGACTTGTGAAGTATTTTGAAATGCAGTGTATTTCCCTCCTGTCCTCTGTTTTCTTCTAACTCTTCTTTAACTGACCTAGGTTTATCTTCTCTCCCCTCCCTGTAGAGAGTTTTGAGGTGACCCTCACTGAAGAAGGTGATCTTGGGCTCTTTCTTCTGCTTTGTGCTTATTGTTACTATTAACCCACTAACACAATATGGCATCTGCACATTCACACAGAAAAAGCCCGTCATGCTCAGTAATCTACCCATTTGGTTTTCTCGACTTTTATGTTTTTTTTCCCCTCCTTCACCATAGAATAGTTTGGAGCTCCGAGCGCTGGATGATCAGTACGATGTGGGGCTGCTCTTAGAAATATCTGTGCATGAGACATCCATTGCAGTTTGCAGACCCTAACAGTTTTTCAGCTATCAACAGAAAGCTGCTTAAAACAGCAGTTCTTGCTTTGTCCAAAAAGACAAAACTACATTTTGAAAAATAAAGTAGATTACATTTATTTTCTGACTTTAGTCACTTTTAATAAATTTTAAAAACATTAACTTTATCAGAGGCATACAATATTTGTGTGTGCCTCTTTGTGATTTTTCTGATTGTTTTTAATGAAAGCTGCTGAGATTGTTAACCAATGCAAACTCTCTGCTGTTGTTGCATCTTTACCCCAGTGCCGTTTTTTTTCCAAGTTGATCCTCCGCCACTAATATATCCCATTAGCATGGCTGCAGGTGTCATTTGATATGGATGTCAATCAGGTAGATATTTCTAACCCCAGTTCTCATCCAGTACTCTGTTTTAAACATTATTCTTTATTTAATTTTGGATTGCAGATGTTTGGCTAAGAAGCTAAATTATTCAGAAGGAAAGTGGTTTAGTGTAAATAAATAAAAAATCCAGTGGGCAGTCTTCACAGAGTTGTGAATGAATTAGTACTGGATAACTGTTTGTTTTAATACTGTTCGGACTTTTTGCTTTCCCGTTTTCTTTTACTTATGTTATATTTTACTCACAAAATAGCTTATAACTTGTGCTTATTACAAAAATAAAACTGCAGATAATGCTCTCTAATGGTCTTTTTGGGGATTTGGTTTCCTCTTTTGTGAGATGCCTGTTCACATCTTTTTTTTTGGTTTCTGCTTGCATGACTGAATGCAATGTTTTCAAATGGCTTAGAAAAGACCTTCTAGTGTATGATACTAAATCTCCCACACCAACTCCCAACTCCTCCCAAATTGCTCACCCAAACTATGTAAGTGCTTTTGGGATTCCTCCACAGACATCACCCACCCCTGGCTCCCAAAACCTAAGGCTTATGTTTTTGTTTTTGCATTAATTGTTGGATTTTGCTGTGACTACTTATGTTTAAGAAAAATCTACATTATGCCTTTTTACAGTTTATGAGAACAACCTCGTTTTCTGTTGTTCAGGTGAGATTTGCGGCTTCAGGATCCACGGGCAGAATGTCCCCTTTGAGGCCGTGGTCCTGGACAAGTCCACTGGCGAGGGGGTCATCCGTGCCAAGGACAAGCTGGACTGCGAGCTGCAGAAGGAACACACCTTCACTATCCAAGCATACGACTGTGGAGAGGGACCCGATGGTGCCAACATGAAGAAATCTCACAAGTGAGTTAGAGCATTGGAATATTACCTAAGTGTTTCCCACAGATTGCCAATCTGTTTGTGGTGGCGGGAGCGTGTCAATATGATGTCATTGTATAATTTGCATAATTGGCTATGATGCATGTATTTTCTTTTAAAAGGCTAAACAGATGTTATACATATATTTAAATACAAATATGTGGTATTAGCTATTAGTATAAACATATATTTTTCTGTTATATCATTTTGCTCTATTTTTCAATTGTTGCTGCTTATTTTATCATTACAATGTAACACAGGCTGTTGCTAATTCTGCCCTCCCTGAATTTTGAAATTTAGTTTGGCAGATTGATAAACAGTCCTTTAAAATTTTAGATTAAGAAATACAATTTAAGATTGTTTATTTATAGTCTCCACAATGAAGTTACTTTATACATGTTGGAAGCATGTGAAATCAATAATTCAGTTTCAAATAAACTGGAAAAAAAAGCAATACAACCAGGACAAAGATTGGCTCTTATGGTGCTAGCTTAATGCTAACGTGCAATGGACCAGCACATTGACAGGCTTTCAAAAATTGGTATTGCGATCTTTTTAAACCTGCTGCTCTTTGTGTATTTGTGCTTTTGCGCCGCGGTGCACGTGCTAACAAACTACGAAGCCTGTTGCTCAAGCCTCAAACTATTATTTTAAAACAAATAACTTAGTCAATGTTTGTGGAACATGATTGCCAGGAAATGTTAGCAAATATATCACCTGGAAGTGAAGCGTTATCCCTTTGCGAAATTTTTAACAAAAAAATATTTTACTTGTACAATCAATAGCAGCACTGGTCAACTAACTGCTGTTTCTTTTTATCAGGGCTACTGTCCACATCCAGGTGAACGACCTCAACGAGTATTCACCAGTATTCAAAGAGAAGTCCTACAAAGCCACCGTCATCGAGGGAAAGAAATACGACAGCATCCTGAAGGTGGAGGCCGTGGACGCTGACTGCTCTTTTCAGTTCAGTCAGATCTGCAACTACGAGATTGTCACCCCAGATGTGCCCTTCACCATTGACAAAGATGGTATGCCTTCCCAACACCACCCACACATGCACCAATTAACCTCTTTATAGCACCGTTTGGGATTAGAGAGACATTTTGCATTACACGCGCCTCCATTGATTTGTGCGATCAATGGTGCTGCTGGACAGGTCATTTAGAATTCACCACATCTTTATTTCTTCTCTCTTTATCGCAATAAAGCTGACTGACTGTATCGAGTCATGAAGAGAAAAAGCACAATATTTAAAATGTGTTCCAAAAACATGGAACATGTTCAAAAAAATTGCCATCCTTGTACACTTTTAGAGAAGACTCATTGGGTTGAGTAATTTTGTTTTACTTCCGCTGTGAGATTAATTTTTGTGCAACCTTTACATCCAAAAGGTATCCGCTCATAAGTGTCATAAGTCGGAAATAACGTAATGTTTTTTTCTTTCAACGCTTGAAATCTTTTAACAACTACAGAACTATCTACTGTATTTATATAAAGTTGTTATAAAAATTTTTAAGTTTAAATGGCCTTTTTGTCGAAAATATTAACTGTTTTCTTATAATGAGAACATGCTAAAAATGCAATATTTAATCAAATAAATTGCAGCGTAGAATATTTGATGTTGTGTAATTACAGCCTTGAATACCGTATTTCCTTGAATTGGCGCCGGGAATATAGTATTCGCCTGCCTAGAATTACAGCCGGGTCAAACTCGTTTCGCAAAATAATTAGCTTATGCTTGGCACTTCCGCCGGGTCAAATATGAGTCATTAAATGACTCCCGCCTCCAGGTGGTAGAGGGCGCTAGTGATCCTTCTTGCGACTACCAGTACTGCAGGAGACAGGTACTGCAGAAGAAGACAACAAGCAGCAAGCATGCAGCAATTGTTTGCTTGCACTTTTAACATGGAGGATTACATATCTAAAATAAAACCGTTTTCTAAACTGGACTTTCAATCGAAGCAGGAGGTAATAATTAAAGGAATGTCTCCAGAGACTTTTAAAATTGAAGAAAGATGAGAAAGACTGCCTTTGATCAGAAGCAGCTGCACATGGACCCATTTACAAGTAAAGGTAAGATCATAATAACGTTTTTTTTATTAAATGTGTTTTTCATGATAAGGTATGCGCCGGAGTGAGAAGAGGTTTTAAAATAATTAGAGCATGCTTGCTCATTCCGCATGGTTTTGGTAACCGCAGGAGTGAGAAGAGGTTTTAAATTAATTAGCGCCCCTGCGGCTATTCAAGGAAATACGGTAGGTCTAATTCATGGCATTATTGATTTTGATACAGTAGACAAGTAGACAATATATATATATATATATATATATCTATATATATATATATATATATATATCTATATATATATATATATATATATATATATAGATATATATATATATATATACAGTATTTGTATACTGTGTATATATATATATGTGTGTACAGCTCTGGTAATGGGTACATTTGCACCCACCTGCACAAATATACTTCAAAATGTAACAATCAAAATAAATATGACTTTTTTTTGTTTACTAGGGCATGCATATATAATATGCATTAGTTTGACCATTTAAAATCAACGATAATAAAAAGGAGATGCTTGAAAATAGCATAAAAATGCCCCATAAACGCGATTCATAGCGTTACTTTTTGGTGTAACCATCATGAGCGTTCTGTTCAGGTATATTTATTTTATATTTTCATAAGTCATCATATTTATGTATTACTAAATTTAAATAGGTATTTATCAATCTTCAAGCTGTGTGTATTTGATTTCAGTTTGCTTTTGACATCTTATTTAGAATTGTAGTTGAAACTTTTACAACCTTGTGTTGCGCTCATGATGGCGTAACCAAACTAGATTTCATTTAATTATATTATTTTGAATATTTATTCCCTTTTTTACATTGAGTATATTTAAATATTCATTTATAAACATTGAATACATTTCAAATATCAATAAAATGCAATTGCCTTCATCTTATAGGGTAATGTTTAGTTACGCCAAGTCATGAGCGTGACACTAAGCTTCATCACTTTGACTTGTAATATCTCTAATTCTGGCGGTGTTTTATGCTTTTTTCTTTTTGGAACATGTATTATACATATAATACAATAAAGTCCCATATAAAATTATGTCTCTAGCAATACTTTAATTTTGCCTTTGAAAGGAACACTCCAATGTCCATTAGTGGAGCTGTACACATATATATATATATATATATATATATATATATATATATATATATATATATATATATATATATATATATATATATATATATATATAAAACCATATCCATCCATCCATCCATCCATTTTCTACCGCTTGTCCCTTGTTATATATAACTTTCCAAGATAATTTCCATTGCATTTCAGCGGTTTAATGGCAGTTGAAATCATTTACTCTCATCAAAGCTCTGAGAATTATGCGAATGGTTTTCTGGCACCATTTGGTGGTTAAGGGGTGCAATTACACCAAAACAATATTTTCTTTTTTTTTTTTAATCAACAAAAAATGAGATTAATTTGTTTTTTGTGAAAAAAAGCCTAGTAATATATCATGATTACAGTCTGTTAAAAAATAGCAGTGATAATGGGAGTCTTCGCCTAAGAACTAACTGTTTATATCATATTCTAACAACATTGCGACCAAATGACAATGCAATTTTATACTTAAAAAAAAAAAACTCCCTGGCAAAATTTTAGACTGCTAACCTTCAAACTGAACAATCATATCCCTTAAGGAACACATATAATGCCCGTTTTGGGCCCTGTGGGTGCACAAGGCTTAAACAAACAGTAAAGCACACTGACTTTTTTCCTCTTGTTTTGTTTAGGCTTAATCAAGAACACAGAGAAACTGAACTACGGTAAAGAGCACATGTATAAGTTGACTGTGACCGCTTACGACTGTGGGAAGAACCGTGCCTCCGAGGACGTTTTGGTCAAGATCAGCGTCAAGCCTACCTGCAAACCCAGCTGGCAAGGTATCAACGCTGTCTTTTACCATCGCATTTAATGTGTGGAAAACCCTGTCCCACCAAGATGACTATTGTCAGAATGCTTAATCTCAGCTCAAGGACATTTTCCCCCCATGTTGTGAAGTGCTTCTTTTTGCATAATTGCTATTGACAAACCCAGTATTGAGTGGTGGCATCTTATCGGTGCTGTTGAAGGACACCTTAGTCACACTGCCGCCCTCATTTCTTGCCCTCAGGCTTCAATAAGAGGATTGAATATGAGCCTGGCACAGGCAGCCTGGCTTTGTTCCCCAGCATGCACCTGGAGACATGTGATGAGCCAATCACATCCATAAGAGCCACTATTGAGCTAGAAACCAATCATATCGGAAAGGGCTGTGACCGTGACACCTACTCTGAAAAGTCCCTGCACAAGCTGTGTGGTAAGGGACATTTTTTCCGAGTCACGATGCTGTAAAAAGTGTAAAAGGTTTTACTTGAAATACCACATTTGAATTGTATTTTTAGGAGCGAGCTCTGGTACTGTGGAGCTCCTGCCAGCACCCAGCAGCTCTGTCAACTGGACTGTAGGACTACCCACCGATAACGGCCACGATAGCGACCAGGTGTTTGAGTTCAATGGCACCCAGGCTGTCAAGGTTCCTGATGGCTTGGTGAGCACCAACCTGAAAGAGCCCTTCACTGTCTCTGTGTGGATGAGACATGGCCCAGGGGCCAATGAGAAGGAGACCATCCTCTGCAACTCTGACAAGACAGGTAATGGCGTAGGAATGCTTACGTCCAGGACGAATTACGTCTCAACTAGAGATGGGCAATATGTCCCAAAATCTACATGGAAATAAAGATATACTGTATAACACAATATAGAAATTTAAATAAGCGTGGCCCGCTGGCGTGTTCAGTTTGGCCCACGAGACGTCACAAGGATAAGTTACATAAGGATATATATATACATAAGGATACAAGGAATCTGACCCATTGGGTGCCTCCAACATAGTTTTGTGACAGTATAATTGCTGCAAGTTTGCTGCCATCTTGTGGACAACGTCAGTAATTCAGGTAAATGACCATGAATTGCACTTTGAAGTGTACACAGCACTGCAATTTTACATATGACCAAATCCAAAACAACCTTTCTCACTTATAACAGCCAATCAGCAGTGCGTATTCAGAGCGCATGTAACAGCCAATCAGCAGTGCGTATTCAGAGTGCATGTAACAGCCAATCAGCAGTGCGTATTCAGAGCGCATGGAGTCAGTAGGTGGAGTGATCAGATAGGTGTTTAGCTGATGAGCATAAAGCAGTGGATTCCCCCAAAATTATAATAAACACCTCCCAGTCAACTACTAGTAACATCACTATGAGCCTGTTGACGTTCTACAAACATAAGCGGCGACTCAGCTCGCTCGCAGTCCTTGAGGTGAAGGCTAATTAGCTTTTAGCGTAACGTTAGCTCACTGTGCGGTGTGTGTGTGCGTGTGTGTGTGTGTGTGTGTGTGTGTTACGGACAGCAAAGCCCTGTCTGTCTGAGAGAAAGTCAAGCATTATTGACCTACAGTTAACAACTAAGTTATTTCACTTTACCTTTTTCTGTGTTGAAGCAGCAAAAAAGGACATTATGTTAAATGAATAGTTTCCTGAAGCTGTCTCTGATTGTTGATATAATAATGTAACTGCATCATAAAGCCTACATGAACTCCATGGTGTTCAGGTATGAATAGTCTCTCCTATTGCAATTGTACTATTTTTTTCAGCTATAGTTAGATTAATCATTAGTAATGTAGCAGCCTAGTTTTGAATGGCAGGGTCCCTGCTATCACATGTTGATAAAAATATAACATTTACATAATAAAAATCAACTACAGGTTTCCCAAATGCTGTAATACATTAAGCATGATGAGTTGAACATACCGGTATGTCAGAATGTGGCATAATAATGACATACTTAGTATCTCAGGTAACTAGGACTGTTTTGTTTTTACTTTACGGAAAAAATATCGAGATATATATCGTATATCGCCTTTCAGCAAATGGAGCGGAAAACACAACCAATAATTGTAGGCTTCTTCACGCGACGAAGCCGGCCTACTTCACCGCAGTCTGTAGTCTATTGCCCCCCAGGCTGTGGTGGCAGCGACGAAGTGGAGACGTGATGGTGACCGGCCGAGTTACACCGATCCTTACACCCACCCACCCCCTTGGAGAGTCACCACCTTAACTAACACATCTTCTGGGGGAAAAACTGTGTGTGTGTGTGTGCGGGTTTGGGCAACCCTGATATAAATCATTAAACAACTATTTCAAAAGGGGTTACAAAGGTTCCTAATTTGGCTGCAGACGTATGTGGTAACACATTGTATCTTTCCCAGTTACATTGTTTTCTCAAAACTATTATTCATCTACTTACTAATTTACTGATAATATCTGGTTGTGCTCTGTTGCAACATGGTTCCAACTACACTTATGTTAAATATACTAAACACAGTATTCTCGTACAGTTTTGGGTATCAGGGTATCGATCCAATACCAAGTACTGTAGTTACAGTGGCAGTATCAGCCATACTGATCTGTAAAATGTTCAAGGTTTTTGAATCAATTACATGTTGATCACAATTAGAATCAGGCAAAAACACAGCGATGGCGGTGTAACAATATCAATTATTGAAATTTTCCCTTGTATTACATGCTGTATTTATAACAAAATAAAATCAATAGTGCAAAATAACTAAACAAAAGAAAAAAAATTGTAACGGCTCTAATTTAAATATTTTGGTTTCTGCCCTTAAAGTCCTCCAGTGTCAAGAGACTTATTTCCTGAGTTTGTAAAGAATAACAAAAATGACAAAAATGTTTTTGTGACAATTACAAGTATCAATGTAATCACTGTAGTATTGACCACATACTGATAGTATAATTGGTATTTTTACTGTCGATTTGTATCGGTCCTAATAAATGTCCCTCTGCAGTTGAGTTCATA
Organism: Entelurus aequoreus; assembly: GCF_033978785.1. Taxonomy (NCBI): domain Eukaryota; kingdom Metazoa; phylum Chordata; class Actinopteri; order Syngnathiformes; family Syngnathidae; genus Entelurus; species Entelurus aequoreus. The sequence continues at coordinate 67,092,777 of NC_084737.1, forward strand.
AACTGCCCAAACCAATATTTGAGCAAATATCGCTCTCTCTGCTGTGTTGGTGTCAGGAAATTGCAGCCTCTTCGCCTCTTAAGTCCACGTTTGTGCTCGCACATGGAATTTCACTTTTATCCTTTCCTTTTCACCTTTTTTTTTTTTTTGCTCAAATTTCCATTTTAATCTTTGGTGCTTCATATTACCTGTGTATAAGCTAACACACACTGCCAGTTCTTATTGTCTGTAAAGTCTCAGAAATGTGTGCATGGTTCATCAACTTCAGTCCCACTGCTTATATAAGGAGGAGGATTACATCAGAGCGACTGTGTGCTCAACATGAAGCATCTGCACTGCATGTGATCTCTTTTAGCACGATCCATTCAGTACAGTCTCGGTGGTTTGAAGTTGTATAATTAACAACAAGAGGTGATTTTGATCATTTGTTGAACAAGGTTTCCTCCAAATATACTACAGCTTCATTACGATGTGCTCATATTTTCCCCCCATACAGATATGAACAGGCACCACTATTCCCTCTACGTGCACAACTGCAGGCTTATTCTCCTCCTCCGCCAAGATCCTTCAGAGGCAGAGAACTACAAACCGGCCGAGTTCCACTGGAAACTCGACCAGGTGAGTCCCTGCTGCCAAACCAGGTGGTAAATAATAGGTTTTTTTAATGGTTTTAACAGTTATGTCCACTCTGTTCTCTGTAGGTGTGTGACAAGGAGTGGCATCACTATGTAGTAAATGTGGAGTTCCCCACCGTGATGCTGTTTGTGGATGGCGCCACTTTTGAACCCTTCCTGGTCACGGAGGACTACCCACTGCATACCTCCAGGATTGAGACTCAGCTCACCATTGGTGCTTGCTGGCAAGGTAGACTGTCAGATATCTTAATTTAATGTTTGCAAAGTAATAACGATCCAATAGATTCTCCAGTGGTAGACGTTGAAACCCTTTCAGCAGATCCTTAACCTTCCTCCCTGTCTTTCCCGACTCTTTGTTTCTGTCCTCTCTAGAAAACTCAGGACATGACAATGACACTGAGACAGTCTCTGAGTCTTCCTCAGGTTGCTCCAATCGTTCCGTTCTCAGATACTTCAATGTGTCCGTCATGTCCCACCACTCTTAACTGCATCCTCACTATCCACCTTGACTAGAATGAGTCCTAAACATTCTAGATGCAGACACGGTTGTTTTTACATCTTCAAGCACGTTGTCATCTGGTTATTGCTGTCTGGCTAATATTATTTTTTACATCATCTTCATCCACTAAACATTAAACATAAGAACTCCACAAGACATAAAATACAGTAGTACCTCAACTTACGAGTTTAATTAGTTCTGTGACGGAGCTTTTATCTCAAGGCACTTGTATATCAAGTCTGCCATTGAAATGAATTTAAATCAATTTAATTAGTGCTTAGCCCCCAAAACTGCACAATTTTAACACCTAACATGCTTTTTTTTTTATTATAATAATTTATTTTGAGGTAATAAATATTGTATAAAAACAAAACAATAGAATGTAACCATATGTAATAATAATTTACAGTATTTTAACTTGAAGAGTGGAATTCTATAGTATCTCCTTGCAGCTACTTTTCCGTCTAACACATCAGCAGCAGCTTCTCCAGCAGACTAGCAGTGATAGGCTCAAATTGCTTTGCTAAGCTCTGTTTTTGATTATTTATTTTGTGTATTCTATGAATATCATCCATGTCTTCTTCTCAGTGAAGTGAATTATATTTATGTAGCGCTTTTCTCTAATGACTCAAAGCGCTTTACATAGTGAAACCTATTATTTAAGTTACTTTAAACCACTGTGGGTGGCACTCGGAGCAAGTGGGTAAAGTATCTTGCCCAAAGACACTACGGCAGTGACTAGGATGGTGGAAGTGGGTATCAAACCGGCGTGGCTCTACCAACAGAGCCACGCCGCCTCAGCACTGTCCTTCACACAAACTTTCTTCCTTCCCATGGTTGTAGAACAAAGTTATGTCCATCTCTACCTATAAGCTAATACTAGCGAGTAAGACTAGATGTTTTGGTCGGCTCTTACAGGGTTCACTGTAACATTTGCTACGCCAACTAATAGCGGGGATGCGTGTATATAACTCAAATTTCTTCTTGTGTTTTAAAGCATAACAATTAGCCAAGAGACAGCTCTTGTCTTAAAACACTCTTAAATTGGGGCACTCTTAGTTGAGGTACGTCTGTATGCACGTTTTTTTTCTTTTTGAAACAAGAGCTTATTTATGTCAGATAAGGTTGAAGACAGCAGATAAACACACTGGAGTGTTGAATCAAATACATCAGGATGGATACACTCAAGGATAATTAAGTTTAATGTTTTGATTTTAAATCCCTCTTTAAGTGTTTTTGTTTCTGCTCACTCTATTGCGGTTTATTGTAAACGAGCAGTGCCGTTAACTGCAGATGCTGCATGAACATAATATGTATGAAACCATCCATTGTTTTTGTTTTTACCTAACGTGCATGCATTTTAGTCCGACTGCCTCCACACAGTGAGCCGGCATGCTCAAATGGTAAAAAGTGGTAAATGTTTGCCAAAACAACACTAAACTACCCTGTGCTTGTGTGTGTGTCTCTATTGACCCCTTCAACGTACATAGGCGGAAATGCACGTATGGTCCAGTTTTTCCGTGGAAACCTTGCAGGATTGATGATCCGCTCGGGCAAGCTGGAGAACAAGAAGGTTATCGACTGTTTGTACACTTGCAAGGAGGGCCTGGATGTGCAACTGCCCGAGGAGGTAGCTTCCTCTGTCAAGGTGCGGTGGTGCTTTTAAATATTTTCTATTGTTGATTTTGCAAAACAACCTCAACCCGACTAATGAAATGATTCTTGTAGATTCGTCTTAGGATAGTACAGCTACAGGTGGCCGAGAGCCTCAGAAATCTGACCTAACATCTTGCTCACGGCTTCTCCAGGTGCAGTTTAATCCCAACCAGTCCACCCTGACCGTTGAAGGGGACGACATTGATGCATTCGACAAAGTCATGCAGCACATCTCGTACTTAAACTCACGGCAGTTCCCGACACCTGGAATCAGACACCTACGCATCTCCACCACTGTCAAGTAAGTAGGAGGAATCCCTCCTGCCATTGTTAGGAAACAGATTTACCGGTTTTAAGTGTGGGGCGGAGGATTGTTGAGGTGAAATTGAGGACAAGCCTAACCACAAAGAGAATTAGCCAACAGATTTGCGGTTAGAGAACAACAGAATCTGCACTGTGGGTTTCTCTGTTTCTTCTCTCTATTGCAATAAACAGGCTTTCACAGAGTGTAATTCCTATTTCATTGTTGCAAGTAGGCCTGGGCAAATCAGTTAATTAAACGATAAATAAAAAAATTACTTAATTGCTTTGCCATCATCGATAAATTGCTATGTCATGGTGTGTGTTTGTTTTCTTCATCAAACACGGTGCAAGAGGGTTCAAAACTCTGTGACTCGCTCTCAGCACCTGACTGTGTATTTTTAATAGCAGAATTAAAGGCCTACTGAAATTAATTTTTTTTAATTTAAACAGGGATAGCAGATCCATTCTATGTGTCATACTTGATCATTTCGCATTATTGCCATATTTTTGCTGAAAGGATTTAGTAGAGAACATCGACAATAAAGTTCGCAACTTTTGGCCGCTGATAAAAAAAGCCTCGCCTGTACCGGAAGTAGCGTGACGTCACAAGTTGAAAGGCTCCTCACATTTCCCCATTGTTTACACCAGCAGCGAGAGCGATTCGGACCGAGAAAGCGACGATTACCCCATTAATTTGAGTCAGGATGAAAGATTTGTGGATGAGGAACGTGAGAGTGAAGGACTAGAGTGCAGTGCAGGACGCATCTTTTTTCACTCTGACCGTAACTTATGTACAAGCTGGCTCATTGGATTCCACACTCTCTCCTTTTTCTATTGTGGATCACGGATTTGTATTTTAAACCACCTCGGATACTATATCCTCTTGAAAATGAGAGTCGAGAACGCGAAATGGACATTCACAGTGACTTTTATCTCCACGACAATACATCGGCGAAGCACTTTAGCTACAAAACTAACGTGATAGCATCGTGCTTAAATGCAGATAGAAACAAAAGAAATAAACCCCTGACTGGAAGGATAGACAGAAAATCAACAATACTATTAAACCATGGACCTGTAAATACACGGTTAATGCTTTCCAGCTTGGCGAAGCTTAACAATGCTGTTGCTAATGACGCCATTGAAGCTAACTTAGCAACGGGACCTCACAGAGCTATGATAAAAACATTAGCACTCCACCTACGCCAGCCAGCCCTTATCTGCTCATCAACACCCGTGCTCACCTGCGTTCCAGCGATCGACGGAAGGACGAAGGACTTCACCCGATCATCCGTGCGGTCGGCGGCTAGCGTCGGATAGCGCGTCTGCTATCCAAGTCAAAGTCCTCCTGGTTGGGTTGCTACAGCCAGCCGCTAATACACCGATCCCACCTACAACTTTCTTCTTTGCAGTCTCCATTGTTCATTAAACAAATTGCAAAAGATTCACCAACCCAGATGTCCAGAATACTGTGGAATTTTGAGATGAAAACAGAGCTTTTTTGTATTGGATTCAATGGTGTCCGAATACTTCCGTTTAACTATTGACGTCACGCGCATACGTCATCATACATAGACGTTTTCAACCGGAAGTTTAGCGGGAAATTTAAAATTGCACTTTATAAGTTAACCCGGCCGTATTGGCATGTGTTGCAATGTTAAGATTTCATCATTGATATATAAACTATCAGACTGCGTGGTCGGTAGTAGTGGGTTTCAGTAGGCCTTTAAATGGATGAAATGAATCCATTAGTCAGTCATCCACCATCTTTGTCTTGGAGTGTGGAGGCGGAGGCTGCTTTACACACACAGAATGCCCGGTTCCAGCCTCGCTGGTCGTTAGAGAGAAGCACTGCGAGGTAACAAAAGTTAGGAGGAGAAAGATGATTGCAAAACCAAATGGGAATAATCTGGTTTCAAACAAGTGAGCAAAATGAGCCCATGAACACGGACAAACAAATAAGTGTGCCCAATTTGTTGGAAAGTGGTGGCAATAACACAAAAACAAAAAAACAAAAATACGTCACTTCAAGATGTTAATATTTATTGCAGTGCATTTTTTGCTAACAACCATTGAGACTCTGTTTGTTTTATTTAGGATAAATAAAAGTTATTGAGATTCTAATTACAATGTTTGAAAAAATTAATGCAAAATCAGTTTATTGCGTGTGAAAGGGAAACTTTCTATATTATTATTATTTGTATTATTAATATTATTATACATTCCAGTGGAACCTCGATTTACGAACTTTACGTGGTTCGTAAACCAAACAGTTTGTATAGTGAAGCAGTGTTTCCTATAAGAATCAATGTAAAAATGAAAAATTTGTTCTAGCCTTGACCAAAGTCCCTATTTTAGTTTAAAAAAAAAAAGCACACTTTAAAGACACTATAATGTGCAAATATATTGTATATGTATTTTATATATGTATATGCATATACATATAGATATTGATATATACTGTACATCAAACCAACATAAGGGGGTAATGGCTCAAGTATTTATTTTTTATCCAAACACAACATTACAGCAAGCTTAGATGCCATCCACACACGTGCACACAAAAGTCTTGTTGGCGTGCTCCAAAACGTTAATCACCATGTTGTTAAAATATAGAACAAAAGAAGGAAAATCCTTTTACCTTGTGTTGGCCAACATTTGTAGCACTATTAAACACACTGGAAGTTTTGCAGTGATAAAGGAGCAGTGGTTTCACAGAGTCACCTATAGCAGTGTGAGACGATCCTTCATCGGCTAGTGTCCCAGTAGTGCCTTCTACTTCGCTGTAATAAAGGTCTGCTGTAAAAAAAAAATGTAGGTCTCATCACAATTAAAGACTTGCTGCGGAACAAATCCCACTTCGCCGATTAATTCTTCGAAATTAAGGTGCCTCAAGCCGCAGGCTAACCAGCTAAAACGCTAGCTTAAAGTGGTTGTCTAGCAACCTGAAGTTATACAGTGACACTATGAGAGTTTGGACACATTTAAAGTGTTTCAAATCACACAAAGTAATCTCTAAAACAGGCTGACGCAGCTCTGACCAGCGCAAGGTACGACAATTGTGGAATTAAGTCAGAAGTGCCGCTCACGTCAAAACTCTTTCAAATGGCGTCTGTCTGTATAATGCTGACATTTATATAATTTATGGACAATAATTTGTGGGACAATATATCCACCAGCTAAATATGTTATCGGCCCAGGCCTATTTGCAACGCATTTATGTAAAAAAAAAAATGTTTGTAGCAATCTTCCCAAATACTTTTCTTATTTCCCTAAATTTGAGTTATTTTTTTCTGTTACTGCTGTTATGTATCCTTACAAATAACACAGGTATGGCTCGCTTTCAAAGCGCACTTAATCCGAGTAAAAAATAATGCTTCTGTCTTGCCACAGATGCTTCAACGAGGAGTCCTGCGTGACCATGCCGGAGGCTGAAGGTTACGTGATGGTGCTGCAGCCTGAGGAGCCCAAGATCAGCCTGAGCGGCATCGACCACTTCGCTCGCAGCGCTGCCGAATTTGAGAGCCCGGAGGGCGTGACGCTATTCCCAGAGCTACGCATCGTTAGCACCATCACCCGAGAGGTAGAGGCTGACGCGACAGATTCTGAAGCCCCAGAGGGAGCTGACGATGACCCCACAGGTACGAGAAATCCGCTTTTTTTTAATCCCACATTCCTCACTTAAACTGTATTATTCACAGTAAGTAACCTGAGTCTTTGATGTTTTAAGTTGCACAAAACAGTGATGTTGGTGGTGCTACCTTCCCGCCCTAATGGGCAAACACACAGCACACCACAGTAGGAGGATTATGTCCTGTTGCCAAAGGGATTGGACAACGTGAGCAACAGATAAGTTGTTTACTCCTTTATGGGAGGCCATCTGTTAGCTTTGTAGTGTTACTGTATGAGCTGAGATCAGGAGACATTAGGTCTGCATGGAGGGTGACACAGAAACTGGAATTTGATGTCCGTTAGTGAGGAGGTCTTTATACCTCACACAAGTTACAAATCGTGACTTCCACAGATTTTACATCATTTTATACTTTTTGTAAGATAAATGCAGGTGTTGAGGTGGAAATTAGTTTTCATTTAGTATTTGTACTCATTGCCAGTGATGACAAGTTGATAATTCTCATAACAGCTGTGAAATATTTATTATGGCCTCCCCTAAGTAGACACAAATTTTAAATGACGATTTCGTAAGGGTTGAAGGACTGCAATTTGCCAACTACACTGCCAGGTAGTTTTATTCTAATAGAGCCTTTATTCTCTCGCATATTGGAACACATTCATCCATGTCAAGTGGGATACATAGTGGTTGTCCGTGCCTTTTTTATGTAATACTGTGGAACCTCAATGTATGAACTTAATAGGTTGTTGAACAGGTTTGTAAATAAAGAAGTTTGTATGTTTGTAAACATGGTGAGGCTGCGTTTAGGTTATATGCTCCTAAAATCTGGAATAGTCTTCCAGAAGATAAGAGACAGGCCTCATTGTTGGCAATGTTCAAATCCAGGCTGAAAACACTTTTATTCAGTTGTGCATATGACAACTGAAATTATTTTATCCACACTTTTTGATTTTAATTTTAATTATGATTGTTTTATGATTAGGGTTTATGATTTTAACTTGAATTATGATTTTTTATTTTTTATTTTTGCCTTTTTGTAGTTTTTTTAAAGCACTTTGAATTCCCTTTTGTACACATTGTGCTCTATAACTACACTTGCTTTGCCTTGTAATACAATTCCCCCATGATTATCAATATATACCGGTACAAGCCTCGACAAAAGTCGATTTTTTAGTAAAGGTTTGTACACTTTCTCACAGTCTCACTTTCTTCAGCCCTGTGGTGCACTCACAGTATGAAATGACAAAACTCCTTAACTTAAACAGCAATCTCGCCACAATGATTAAGAATAAACAATAAAATCCACATCACACTTCTTGGCGTGCAGCGGAAGGGAGGGTGAGGGCACTTGGAGGCACTGTCGTACAACGTTATGGATACATCCTGAATGTTTCAAAACACACATTGCTTGTCCATGACTTTTTTTTTACTCATATTGAGTTAGCAAAACTTTAAAAATGTTTTAAAAAGGCAAAAAAACAAAAAACAAAAAAGTAGCACTAAGCATATTAGCTAACACCTACAACACTGACAAACAATGAGCACCAGGAATCGACCAGCCCACTTTCAATGGCTATGCTGCCGGGCACACAATAGGTGAGATGCTGGTCTGTGGTTCATAAATCAAAACAACGAGGGGTCCGTAAATGGAGGTTCAGTTGTAATGGCAAACTAATAATGTGTAACCTATATGTGTTTACAAAGTAAATAAAGGTAGGTCTTTAAGTAATAAGCCTGTGCTTTTTTACTGCATACACACTGGCACAATAGTTTCTTATAATTTTAGTTTTCAACCCATCCATCCATCCATTTTCTACAACCCTTTTTTATTTAAATATTTTCAAGGGACGTGTTGCCAGCTATTTAGACCAGAGGTGCCCAAACTTTTCCCACTGAGGGCCACTGACTGATAAATCAAAGGATGCCGGGGCCATTTTTGTAGTTTTTAACCTTCAACAGCAGTACTACATAAATATTTTTTAAAGAACTAAAAAATGCAATTTTGTTATGAAATTTGGTGTGAATGCTGAAGAGCCAAAGCCGAACTGAAATGCTAACAGTTCGCACATTGGCCTGATAGCATCGGGTAACAAAAAACAAGAGCAAAATGAGCTAAACAAGCTAGCATGCTAAAAACATGCTAAAAGTTAGCATTAGTGAAATACCAAAATATATGACACTGAGTTGTATACCTGCTAAATTAGCTTAAAAAAATATATAATTACATTAATACATTACTCTGAGGTGTGTATGTGCAAAATGTGTTTAAAATGCTAGCATGTTAAGGTTAACATGCATCAAGTTTCAAAATATGACAGGTGTATGTCTATAAAGTAAGCTTTAAAAATATTTCGTCAAGTAACTAAATATTTGACGCTGAGGTGTATACCTGCAAATTTTGCAAAAAAGATAGCATGGTCATATTAGAAGACTAACGATTGTGCCGCGGGCCATTAAAAAATTAGCTACAGGCCGCAAATGGCCCCCCAAAGATTCACAGCCCTAGTTGTCACTCTTACGCATTGACTTATGTGTTTTTCAAAAATAACATTCTTGCTTGATCTCGCTTCTCCTTCAGTGCAAGAGACAGTGGTGTCTGAGGAGATCATGCACAACCTGGACACATGCGAGGTGACTGTGGTGGGAGATGAACTGGATGCGGAGCACGAGGGCCTGGAGGTGGACATGTACCAGCTGCAGCAGCGCGGCCTGGAGATGAGCTCCTCCCACATTGGCCTGGTCATTACAGGTATGGACAGTAACAGGAAGAATTACCTTTTTTTTTCCCCCTGCATGTATTTTTGTCTGCTGACTCATGCATTTGTGCTCCAGGCGTGAACACCATGGCCAACTATGAGCAGATCCTGCATCTTATCCGCTACAAGAACTGGCACACCGAGGCGCTCTTTGACAGGAAATTCAAACTCGTATGCTCTGAGCTCAACAGGCGCTACATCAGCAATGACTTCAAGGTGGAGGTAAGACAGCACTTAGTCCTCACCACGGTCACAGCTCATCTACAAGTTTATTGACATGTTGTGTGTGTTTCTTTGTTCCAGGTGAATGTGATCCACACAGCCAACTCCATGGATCACGTGAACAGTGCCATGGTGCAGCCCAACTTCATCAACCCCGTGCACCATGCCTCTGTGGATCTGTCTGGTCACAACCTTGTCAATGCACACCAGGCCTCAGGTACTGCATGTGGAAGCCTTACTTAACTACAATCCTGCTCACATGCACACTCCCCAGCTTCATACACGTAGTTACTACCACTGTTAAGTTAATCAGGGGCAGCTATTTATAGAGGAACTGCACTTTTTGGGGAATTTTGCCAATCATCCACAATCCTTATGTGAGACAAGAACATACATCCTTCCCTTTATGTGCGTACTAAATAGTAAAAAACTGCTAGTACTCGGTGGCTAACAATGCAGGTATATGGGATTAATTTGACACTCAAAAAAAAAATCCAAAAACCGGCAACAACGCTCCATTTACATGCCGTGACCTGCATGTTAACCAAGCTATAGCGACTTTGTTATAACACTGCTGTATTTTCCGGACTATAGATATATATAAGCCGCACCCACTAAAAATTAGAAGAAAAAAATATTTTTCCATGTATAAGATGCACAGATTATAAACCGCAGGTATACACATTGTGAAATAACTTATTGACACAGAAAGATTTTGCAAATGTTTATTTACTTACTTTAATTGTTTCCAAACGGTGCCTTTAACGTGGCAGTAAAGCGGCTGATCAAACAAAACAGAAGTCATCGACCCACTTGCTGCGGAAGCAAGCTCTCCAATCAGCTTAACAGACTCAATAACTCCACATTGACGTTTTAGTGAATTTGCTGAGGAGTTTGTGAAACTGAAACAATACAAAAAGATAATACTCACACAGACACTCGTATACGTGTTACCATATTAGCTAATGCTAACAACGCCAGCTTGATTATATTATGATAGCACATACAAATATGAATGAAAACAGTACTATCAAACGTGATGGTTTAGAAAGTATGAATTGTTTTAGTTATATTGTAAAACTTACAATTGGTGCATGGAGTGATGAAAGAAGAATCCATGTGAGTAGGAACACTATGGACGACTAGAAGACGGAACAGCATACGGGACATATGGTACAATACAATCGGCAAGATAGGATGGAGCTAGACCGTGTAGTATTTTATACGTAAGTAGTAAAACCTTAAAGTCACATCTTAAGTGCACAGGAAGCCAGTGCAGGTGAGCCAGTATAGGCGTAACATGATCAAACTTTCTTGTTCTTGTCAAAAGTCTAGCAGCCGCATTTTGTACCAACTGTAATCTTTTAAAGGCCTACTGAAACCCACTACTACCGACCACGCAGTCTGATAGTTTAAATATCAATGATGAAATCTTAACATTGCAACACATGCCAATACGGCCGGGTTAACTTATAAAGTGCAATTTTAAATTTCCCGCTCAACTTCCGGTTGGAAACGTCTATGTATGTTAACGAATGCGCGTGACGTCACGACGGCAACGGAAGTATTCGTACCCAATGTGTCACCATACAAACTGCTCTGTTTTCATTGAACAATTCCACAGTATTCTGGACATCTGTGTTGGTGAATCTTTTGCAATTTGTTTAATGGACAATGGAGACTGCAAATAAGAAAGTTGTAGGTGCGATCGGTGTATTAGCAGCGGACTACAGCAACACAATCAGGAGGTTGTGTTGTGTTTGAGCTGGATACAAGACGCACTACCGTGAGTACAGCTTTGGCTTCCAAACATTTGATCGCTTGCCCGTACGTGCGTGTTGCTATGTGCATGTCACGTACGTAACTTTGGGGAAATATATGTTTCTTGCCGACTCTGATGTCGGCCGGGGTGTCGTCGAAAGCTACAACGCCCGCCGCCACTCTGTAGTTAGCTTCAATTGTTAAGCTTCGCCAAGCTGGAAATTATTAACCGTGTATTTACATGTTCATGGTTTAATAGTATTGTTGATCTTCTGTCTATCCTTCCAGTCAGGGTTTTTTTTTATTTTGTTTCTATCTGCATTTGAGCCCGATGCTATCATGTTAGCTCCGTAGCTAAAGTGCGTCAACGATGTATTGTCGTGGAGATAAAAGTCACTGTGAATGTCCATTTCGCGTTCTCGACTCTCATTTTCAAGAGGATATAGTATCCGAGGTGGTTTAAAATACAAATCCGTGATCCACAATAGAAAAAGGAGAGTGTGTGGAATCCAATGAGACCTTGTACCTGAGTTACGGTCAGAGCGAAAAAAGATACACCCTGCACTGCCTCTCTAGTCCTTCACTCTAACGTTCCTCATCCACGAATCTTTCATCCTCGCTCAAACTAATGGGGTAATCGTCGCTTTCTCGGTCCGAATCTCTCTCGCTCCATTGTAAACAACGGGGAATTGTGAGGAATCCTTCCTCCTGTGACGTCACGCTACTTCCGGTATAGGCAAGGCTTTTTTTTTATCAGCGACCAAAAGTTGCGAACTTTATCGTCGTTGTTCTATACTAAATCCTTTCAGCAACAATATGGCAATATCGCAAAATGATCAAGTATGACACATAGAATGGATCTGCTATCCCCGTTTAAATAAAAAAAATTCATTTCAGTAGGCCTTTAATGCTAGTACAAATGGAGCACAGCATAAAGACCATTGCAACAATTCTAAGAAGCATTTTTTGTTATCTGGGAAATTAGGATTATTCTGAATATAGCTGCTCCAGGAGAGAACAAGTGCTGAAAGATACAACCATAACACCAGTGAGAGCAAACATTGTAAGTCACTGTTCTATGTTCTTACTCTATTTGAAACATTTAAGCAATAGTGCTACATGATAACGACTTAAGGCTCTCACCAAGTCTGCCGTTAGTGGTTGCAAACACAGAAAGTGTTCCCCTTGTTGTTGTTGTCGACATTGATTTCACAGAGCGCATAGCAATGAACGCTATGTGCTCTGTGAAACAAATGCACCAAGGAAAGAAGTTACAGAAATGCTTCAAATGACCAAAATACTGTAAATATTACATGTTATTATGAATGTGCCTGTTACTACAGTACATCACATACATACGTACAGCATGTATACAAAACATTGTCGGAGGTTTTGAAAGGATTTATGTTTATATTTACCTGCATCGTCAGCCACCTCTTACTAACAGTTTTTTACTATTTAGAATGCACGGACAAGGGAACATGTGTCTTCTTTCTCAAATAAGAATTGTGAAAAATGGGCAAAATTTCCCCCAAAACTGCAGTTTCCCTTCAAGGCGTGGCATTTATTTAAAGAGGAGAGGCCACTATTTAAAAACATCATGTCTGTTTTCGGTATTTTTCTTACCTTTTGATAAAATCGTATTTTTGTCGGGGTGTAGAAGCATGCGCATGTGATGCAGCAACCTGTAGAAGGATTAAGTCTGCTAAAACCAGAAGTAGGACACCCAGGAGTCACTGTTTGTTCCCCCCCTTTTTTAATGGCATACGTTTAGGGATTACACTTGAGTGCTGCCTGTGACATCTGTGCACCACCCTTTACTTCTTCTTTTCAATAATCTTCCATGATGTCAGGCTAGCTAAGCTCGCCACCGCACGAGAGGCCCTTTATACCACTAATATGAGGCAAAGCAGAGCTGCTACCTGTAGTTGACTGGAGTGTGTGTGATTGCAGTGGTTCCCAGCGCGGCCACCATCGTCATCGTCGTCTGTGTCAGTTTCCTGGTGTTCATGATCATTCTGGGCGTGTTCCGCATCCGGTCAGCACACCAGCACACCATGAGGGACCAGGAGAACGGAAAGGAGAACGAGATGGACTGGGACGACTCGGCTCTCACCATCACCGTCAACCCCATGGAGGTAAACAAAAAAGGCACTTCTAGTGTAGCCTAACACTGCCCTTTATAGAGTCGTCGTCAGGCTTTATTCTGGGTTTGATACCATGTTGGATCTATCAAAAATATGCTGCTTTGCCACTGCAGGATTCATTTTAGTACAGTGGTTATTAAAGGCATCAGTCTGAACAAGACATGCTAGCAAATAACAGTAGGGTAGAACCAGGGTCTGAAAACTAGTGAAGTTGGCACGTTGTGTAAATCGTAAATAAAAACATAATACAAAGATTTGTATATCCTTTTCAACTTACTGTATATTCAATTGAATAGACTGCAGAGACAAGATACTTAACGTTCGAACCTGAAAACGTTACTTTTTGCAAATATTAGCTCATTTGGAATTTGATGCCTGCAACATGTTTCAAAAAAGCTGGCACAAGTGGCAAAAAAGACTGAGAAAGTTGAGGAATGCTCATCAAACACTTATTTGGAAAATCCCACGGGTGAACAGGCTAATTGGGAACAGGTGGGTGCCATGATTGGATATAAAAGCAGCTTCCATGAAATGCTCAGTCATTCACAAACAAGGATGGGGCGAGGGTCACCACTTTGTCAACAAATGCGTGAGCAAATTGTCGAACAGTTTAAGAACAACATTTCTCAACGAGCTATTTAGGGATTTCGCCATCTAAGGTCTGTGATATCGTCAAAAGGTTTCAGAGAATCTGGAGAAATCACTGCACGTAACATTGAATGCCTTGGACCCCTCAGGCGGTACTGCATCAAAAAGCGACATCAGTGTGTAAAGGATATCACCACATGGGCTCAGGAACACTTCAGAAAACCACTGTCAGTAACTACAGTTGGTCGCTACATCTGTAAGTGCAAGTTAAAACTCTACTATGCAAAACAAAAGCCATTTATCAACAACACCCAGTAATGCCGCCGGCTTCGCTGGGCCTGAGCTCATCTAAGATGGACTGATGCAAAGTGGAAAAGTGTTCTGTGGTCTGACGAGTACACATCTCAAATTGTTTCTGGAAACTGTGGACGTCGTGTCCTCCGGACCAAAGAGGAAAAGAACCATCCGGATTGTTCGAGGCGCAAAGTTCAAAAGCCAGGATCTGTGATGGTATGGGGGTGTATTAGTGCCCAAGACATTGGTAACTTGCACATCTGTGAAGGCGCCATTAATGCTGAAAGGTACATACAGGTTTTGGAGCAACATATGTTGCCATCCAAGCAACGTTATCATGGACGCCCCTGCTTATTTCAGCAAGACAATGCCAAACCACGTGTTACAACAGTGTGGCTTCATAGTAAAAGATTGCAGGTACTAGACTGGCCTGCCTGTAGTCCCATTGAAAATGTGAGGTGCATTATGAAGCGTAAAATACAACAGTGGAGACCCCTGGACTGTTGAACAACTTAAGCTGTACATCAAGCAAGAATGGGAAAGAATTGCACCTGAAAAGCTTCAAAAATTGGTCTCCTCAGTTCCCAAACGTTTACTGAGTGTTGTTAAAAGGAAAGGCTATATTCAATTGACTATAAGTTTAAAAGGATTTGCAAATCATTGTATTCTGTTTTTATTTACGAATTACACAAGGTGCCAACTTCACTGCTTTTGGGGTTTGTTCAATGCGGCAGTCATTTGTCAGGACTTCAGCAGGAATACCACATCTCTGTAGCACGGTGCAGGTCCTAAGTGTCGTGTGTCTCGACGCTCGCAGACGTACGAAGACCAGCACAGCAGCGAGGAGGAGGAGGATGAAGAGGAGGAGGAGAGCGAGGACGGGGAAGAGGAAGACGACATCACCAGCGCTGAGTCAGAGAGCAGCGAGGACGACGAGGGCGGCGAGCAGGAAGACCAGCAGGCGGCCAGCAGACAGCAGCAGCTGGAATGGGACGACTCCACTCTCACCTACTAGAACAACACACACACACACACACACACACACACACACTACTAACTTGCACTCAGTCAGATGTTGATCCTCAGTACAGCACACATACAAAAAACGTTTCCCCTCTTGTCATCTTAGTGGCGCTACTCAGTGTTGTGCGGTCATCAACGGCTTTTTAAATAATTTATTCAATTTTAACTCTGAAATTGAAGTGTGTGAGGAAGCCAACTGTGCACTTTTTTTAGTTTTCTCTCCCACACAAGGCTTCAAATGTTTATTTTTCTTAATTTGTTCTGCGGCTAAAACAAAAAAAACCACCACTGGTAGCCCAGTGACTTAATTTTTTTTGAGCAAACATTTCCTTTATTTTCAATATTTTAGTGCATGAAGTGTAGACATACATTTGCTTTTTAAAGACCTTGTAAATACTAAATAAACCCATGTAAGTAGTCGACGTGTTCGTGACGACCTCTCCACAGGGTCCCATATCTTAAATTAAAAATGGCAAAAAAAACAGCATAATATTTGTGTCACACAGGCTGTATGTAGCATGTCGCTCCAATGTTGCTGCAAACTTGTTCCGTCATGTTTGTACAAAAGTGTCGGCTCTCGCCAGGAGGAACCCCGCAATGTTCTCAAGGGTCCATTTTTTGTGTGTTCTCGCTTGGTTATGATTGGTTCCTGCTGGATGTCAATGTTGTACAGACTGCATTCAAACCGGACTGAGAAGGAGGTCTGTCTAAAAGTTGATGCTCCAAGTATTTAAAGTGGAAAAAATAGTAACACTCCAGCATTTATTTCACTTGCAGTACTGCAGAATAATCATCATTTTAAGTCCTCCTTGTGCTCATGTTGTATATATTTTTTCCAAACTGGACAGTAGAAAGGGGATTCATATGGCCCCATTCGCCGCGGTTTACTTGACACATGAAACGTGACAAATTGGGGCGGGGTGCACTAGCCACTTTAGCCGCCAGATGGCAGTAGTCTTGAATATCTTAAAATGCGTTTTGTGGCCATTTCCAACTTTGACCAAAGCGTCAGTTGCTATGTGGGGTGGCACTTTCCATCATTTTCAGCAGCTTGCTTTTGCAAAAATGATTTGTTCTGAGATCCACCCAGGAATGGGGCCTTATGAATCCCTTCCCTACTGTAACCTTTCAGGCTTGGTTCGGTGCAGATTTGAGGGAGAATAATCTCCCAGACGCCTCTCCATGCTGGCCAGACGAGGGAGTGCAAATCCCCATGATGTCGCTCGAAGTGTAAAAACAGGAACCCGGCTTGTATTAATGACCTTTTTGTTGTTCATTTTGTAAGCTGCTAGATTTCTTACTGAAATTCATGTCCTGTCTCAACATTAGAACCACGGCTAGTTTGATTTGAAACTGTGGACGTTGTAGCTGATGTATCTTTCTGTAGATATTGTGCTGAATCCACCTTTAGAAGCAGGTGTACAGGACGTGATGGCAAAAAGCTTTGGTGCATATAGTGGCGTTTATTTTATGGCCCGGGGAAATTGCCGTTGAAAGTAGTGATTTCAAAGGTGATGCATACCGTTTGTGTGGGACGCTCCCGTTGAATGTGGCAGCCACGCTGTTAAAAGCACCAATAATGAGAAGACTTTAAGGGTTGTTACGTCGCATGAACCACAAGTCAGTGGACATTTCATGATGTGTGAGGCTGGAAGTGAGGAGACGTGATCCACTTATTTGTGACTAACATCGCGCCACCTTGTTATTGTTATTTTTTTTTCTTGTTTACGTTTCTTTGCTCCAAATGGAAATGTTGTGGAAGGTTCCTTTGTGCTTGTTGGAGCTGCTCTCACTTTTCTACCGATTGACTGGCAAAGTTGTAGTCAAGTTGATGCTTGCTCGTGAACAAAATAAAGGATTATGAGATGGGATGCATTGGAGTCGTCTGTTCTCCTGGGGGTGGTGTGGGGGTGTGTTTTCTGGCAATGCTTACTTAATGGGGACATCGCTCTGTTTACACCAGGGGTGTCCAAACTTTTTCCAATGAAGGCCAAACACGGAAAAATTAAAGCATGCGGGGGCCATTTTGATATTTTTCATTTTCAAACCATAACAAAATATATGGATTTTTTTTTTTTTTTTTTACCTTTAGGACTCCCGGGGACCATAAAGGGTCTAAGTCATTAAAATGTTAAAAACAAGTCAAATTATTATTTTTTTTTTATTATTTAACGCTTACAGTAAATCTCTACAGTATATCAACTTCAGGTTGGTATAAAGTTTAAAAAAAAAAAAAAAAAGGTTTTATGCCTTTTCTATCAAAGACAACTTTGTTTTTTTATAATAAAACTGAAATATGCAGTATTTCCCCCACTGCCCAAAACATTCAGAAAGCAATGTTTGATGTGAAGTACTCAGAGCCTTAAAAAGATCAATAATGCAGGACACCATTGATTTTAATTCATTATTATTTTTTAGTAATCACAGTGAAAAGATAAATAAAATCCCATTAAATCCAAAAGGTGCCCCACTCATAAAGTGATACATTTTTATGTTATTTTTTTAACTTTCAACACTTGAGTTATGAGATCAACTTCAGATATATCTGTCGATTTTACGTTTGAACTATTTTTTTGTTTGTTTTATGCTCTTTTGTCAAAGAAAATGTTGATGTTTTTGTATGGCAACCACACAATATTTTGTGCAATATTTTCCGCACGTTGGGAAGACTATGTCTCCCGGCTGGCCTGGGAACGCCTCGGGATCCCCCGGGAATAGCTGGACGAAGTGGCTGGGGAGAGGGAAGTCTGGGTTTCCCTGCTTAGGCTGCTGCCCCCGCGACCCGACCTCGGATAAGCGGAAGAAGATGGATGGATGGATGGATTTTCCGCATAAAACATTTTAAAGTGAAATATTTGAAATAATTGGAGCGTTGAATAGGTAAATAATTCACTATAACATTGATTATTAAAATTTTTTTTGAGCAATGGCAAAAAAAGAAAAATAAAGATAGACAAAAAAAAAACAGCCTGCATGGCAGCTTTGTGTCAACATTGCAACTTTTTCTAGTTAGATTTCACCTCATTCCACTTTTTTTAATGTTTTTTTTATTTTTGCAAAAGCATTTCCAGAATGTGTGGCGGGCCGGTAAACAACTTTGGACACCCCTGGTTTACACAGTCACCTTTAGGGGACCTCTGACGGTATGGGGATAAAAAAACAGGTCTCCTAAAGAGAAACCTTTTTAAATGATAGTCAGATCCATTCTATATCCTTCTATATATGGTAGTTGGAGTTGCAGACAACTTCATTACTGCTAAATAGCAGTTTTCAGTAATGTCACAGAAGATGCAGGATTCGCTTTAACATTTAAGTGGTGAAACTTCCTATAAGAGGACAGCTGTAGTGCTGTATTCTGAGGATCATGTCATATTTAATTTGATTTTTTTTTTTTTTTATGGTCCTCAGTAGTCACGCACAAATTTGTGTGAATTATGCAAACTTATTTAAATTTGGTGCCCATGAACCATATTAACTATTTTTCCCCCAGAGTCCCAAGTAAGAATGATCAGCACATTACTTCATCAATCCAGAGATTTAAAGACGTGTATGAGCTAACTGGGCAGTGGCCATTTTACCTCTTTTTTTTTTTTATGCCTCCACAACCTGTAGAAAGGGTGGTCCCCACAAGTGATGATCAAAAACTTGGTCCCCATTCCAAATGATAACCAGTATGTGTGTGTGCCCTGAAAAAAGACATATCCTTGTTTTACTCAACAGAATAACAATGCAAAAATATAATATATTCCAAAAATAATTTCAATTATGAATACATCTTCATGATCTGGTACATCGCCTGTCCTTTTTAGCTCGGTAGTCAGCACGCATGCCTCTCACACCAGCGACCTGGGTTTGCGCCGCTCGAAGCAGTAGGACTAAACAACGCAGCTGAGATTGACTGCTGTTGCATTTCGTCGTCAAAATCCGGGGGGGCCCTGATTGGGTGGGGCCCCGAGGCATCAGCTCAGGTAAGCCCATGCATCAAACCTGGGGCGTATTTCAGGTCGGAGGTTCAGCAGCTGATCTGAGTTAGTTCAATCAATCTTGATGGCGTTAAGACCAAAATAAAGTCATAATCAAGATCTTGAGCACTTGGCGGATTCACACAAGTAACTGTGGACGAAAAATGACGTCTTTCTTTACCCAACTGGAACTGAAAGTGTTTCTGGTGAGTATATATATTTTTTTTTTTTTTAAAGAAAAAAAATAAAAAAAAAATATATATATATATATATATATATATATATATATATATATATATATATATATATATATATATATATGTATTACGGAGCCCCTAAAGGGACATGGGAATTTATTTTTTTTAGACATGTATCTCGTGGCCACGAGAAAGTAATATTGCCTGACAAAAGGCAAGGCAAGGCAAGGCAACTTTATTTGTATAGCGCTTTTCATACACAAGGCAGACTCAAAGTGCTTCACAGACAACAAAGTGAAATGAAAGAAAATAAAAGCAAAATTAAAATGCAGACAATAAAAATAAAAACAGTGCAGACGTTAAAAGTTAAAAGATTAAAAGATTTAGCTGAAAGCTAAGGTGAACATAAAAGTCTTCAGTCTAGTTTTAAAAGTAGTGAGAGTTGGGGAGAGTCTGACATCTTCAGGAAGTTTATTCCAGCTATGTGTTGCATAGTGACTGAATGATGATCTCCCTTGATTTGAGTTTACTCTTGGAACCGCTAACAGATTGGTCTCAGAAGATCTTAGTGATCT